>NC_135783.1:189116446-189416446 GCF_051106095.1 Pogona vitticeps
GGTTGGCCTTGATGGCCTCATGGGCCCCTTTGAAATCCATTACTCTATGATCCTATGACTGCCCTTGAGAAGCAAAGTGGACACATAACCATAACCACAGAAAGGCTGTTTGCTAACAAAAAGGAAACAAACTTCCTATACAGTCACAGAACCGTTCAGTACAAATGGGACTCGAACATCAGGGGCTTTGAAGGCATCCATCTACTCATGCCTGTCCATTAAGTAAGTGGTACAGAGCAGTCTAGGTTTTGTGGGATAGCTGAGCAGGGAGCATAGAAAATTTCAAGGTGTAGTATTGTCTCTGCGGAAGAGGTACTAGCTTTTTATTCAAAGGAATCCTCAAATGTTCTTCAACTTCAGCAGCAGTACAATGGCAACTGGTAGAAAAAGGTGTTAATAGATTCAAATGGGCGATAGTGGCATTAGAAGGATCTTCCCAGTGGTATCTCTGGAAATCTGTTTATCTCTTTAAAAAGAAAAGAAACTCTAGGTCATGCCTGATACCACAGGGGATAAACAAATTACAATTCAGTCCAAAGCAGGAGAAAAATAAGTACTGTATCATAATGTGGCTGGGCTGGGGAAAAGGAGTATAATGAGAAGAATTGCTGAAACTCTGATGGCACAAATGCAGGATCAATGAAAAAAGCATTGCAGACTTCGGGGTGCGTGCATGTGCGTTCGGTGCCATTAAGTCAGAACCAACTTATAGTGACCCTAATAGGGCTTACAAGGTAAGGCAGACTTCGGTAAGGTCACAAAATATTGGAAGCTGGTTTTGGAAGACTGATGCCATGATATGAGAGTTGTGTCTCTAATTTTGTGAATTCGACTAAGTTGAAAAATATATATGACTGTATTATTAACTACTGTATTAGTAGACAAAGAAAAGGGGGAAAACTTGCTGTGATCTCGGGTCCTGAATCAAGATCAAATATGGAATATGAAATTTGCACATATCCAGATTCTTTCTGTATGTGGGCATTTTGTAATAAATTTCAAGGTTGCTGTTTTGGTTCATCTCTTTCAACTGAGATTTATCTTGCACTTTGCTTATATCCAAAGGAAGCCAAGGGACAGGACTTTTGCTACCAAGCTGTCTTTATTTTCAGTTCACATCTGTCAAATCAATGCCCTTCTTTTATCTGAGATTCACAGTGTCTTAAAATCAATATGGCCGGGTAGTGTTGTGAGACATCATTCTCACAGCTACCATGAGACACTGAACTCAGTGAATAATATACTCTTTTGCCACATCTAATCCGGAGAGTAAAAGTGACAGTCATGATTATGCAAATTGCACACGTTATGGAAAAGTTAGCAATACCTGCTACAGGAATAAGAACCTGTGGGCTTTTACTGGTTTCAAAGTCTGAAGAGGAGCAGGAGAATAACAAAGCCAGATGTTATAATCAATGAAGAATGCCATCTGGTATGACAAGATCAGAAAGGGGAGCTCTCTTCGGATAATATTGAGGAGACAGCCAGGCAGTCGTGTACGTCTTTCTGAAGATGCTTTAAAAAGCAAAGTGTGCTACTTATATACTGCCCCACAGCAACATGTTGGCCCCCCCCACACACACAAGCTATGTACTCAATTCACCAACCTCAGAAAGAAGGCTGTGTGAGGCCTGCCCTATATCAAGTAATTGGGGAGGGGGGTATTGGATGATATTAACACACACATATTTACAGAGGGGAGAAGGAGATGGTACAATCAGCTGATACATCATGACTTCAGAATTTTCTCAGAAAGAAAAAAAACTGGGAAGCTAACTAGACAGAACAAAAACATGTCCAGGTGCCACAGAAAACTGTCAGAACAATGTACATTCTGCATCAATATGATTGGACTTGTGAAGTTTGTGTGTGTGTGTGTGTGTGTGTGTGTGTGTGTGCGCGCGCGTGTGTGTGTGCGCGTGTGTGTGCGCGCGCGCGCGCGCGCGCACGCACTCGGGTGGGGAGAGTACAGCAAAACTGCATGACAAAATGATTTAAGAATATAAACTGAGACATAGTAGATGTGTTTCTCCCCTCTTCTTCCAGAGGATGGGTGATGCAACTCAATTATTTAACTAGAATCTCCATCCTAAGAAAACTGTAGGCAAACCCTAGAGATAAATTCAGCTTAAGTGGTGTGGACAGCCAGACAGCTCTATCCTTGCACTTGACATCTCAATTTTTCTCTCAGGAGATCAACATAACACACCTAGGTTAAATTCAGCCTTTTACTAGTGGGCGTTAATAGAAGGATGTGGGTTTATTCTCCTCCCCTCCCCTCCACAGCCTTCTGCAGCCTCCTAAAATCTGCTTCTGGAGCAGATTTTGAGTATGACCAATAATTGTATGGAAGGGGACTCATCCTTTTGCTGGCTCCACCAATGGATGTAATTCTATCAGTAGAAGAAGGGTGCTGGAACCTACTTATGAGGTTTCCAGTTAGTCTGTTAAAACAACAACAATTTCAATAAATGAATTTGTGACCTTTTAATATTTTGATGGACAAAAGGCAGCCCAAAAAGTTTTTTTTTTTTTGTTTTTTACTCAGAGGGTCACAGTCCTTTGAGTGAAAAAAACAAAAATATGTCTGTTTTTCACTCTTGCCTCCAGGAGCAGCAGTTTTTGCTTTGGGAAACCTTGGGCATTGTCCTCAAATCTGCTTGACTCTCATTTTAGAAAAAAGATCTGATGCCCGTTCATATATTTCGACTTTGCATTAAAAATAAAAACACCAAAATCAGCTGTTCCTCATAATGGAGGGCGATCTCCCATGCCAACTTCAGTGGCACTTCCACGTTCCTGTTCAAAGGAGGGGCTTTGCATCATCCTCTTGTAAGATTAGCTCTTCTTGTCTTAACAAGTGACCAGGTAGGGTGACTTGCTTGGTTTCAAATTTATCCCCCACACAACCAAATATTTAAAACACATAATTTTTAAGACTGCTGATTCTCTTAGATTCTCTAGCTTCTTCTCTTTTACTGCTATGAAATAGTTCTAAACTCTGAAACTCTTAAATTCTGACCAATTGAAACCAACATGACTCCAGTTCATCCTGACTAACTTTAAATCCCATTCATGTCAATGAATCTACTCCAAATATGATTGAGTCTGGTGCCAGTCTCATGTCATCAGCAAATAGATAAATAGAGCTATTCCTGAATTGGTTATGCTGGAAGAATCATATTAGCTATATTCATATTACTAACATATTTTAGCACATTTTAGTAGAAGCAGTTCCACTGAAATGGATGGAAACTTCCGCTGTGTAAATGTCTGGGTGATGAACACAGACAGTGGCAGCCTGGATGGACTGATAAGAAAGCCATACTCTAAATACAAACAAGACTACTTCATATAATTATAACATTCCCATTCATCAGAATGTCCTTATTTGCTGGACCTTTTCCATCCAGATCTCTTTGTCCTTAATTTACCCCTACTTTGTGCTTATATTTTTGTCATATTTCTGTACTGTCAGCCAATGTTGGTACAGAAGAGTATCATGTCTTACAGAGAACTGCCTAGTATTTAAATGAAAGCTAGAGAATAGTTCGCTTTTTAAAGATTTTATACATTAGGAGGGCTGACCAGATCAAATCTGCTCACACAGAATTGTAAGGAAGGAGACTGGAAACCTTGAAGTTGTCCATCTACAGTTGTGCCCTGGATGAGAGATTCAGCAGACAAGTGGGTCAAACTGGTCCAACATTTCCCCATTCAGGTGACTCATATCATGGTTCCCTGTATATTATAAATATCACTCTCAGTGCGAATGTGTGTGTATAAATCAGCAGTTTTACTCAAATCAGTGTCTCTCACTTTAGGGAATGTAGAAGTGACCATATTACTAGATAGCAGTGTTTTCTTTCTACAGGGTTCTTTTGTTTATTTGCACCCAAAAAGATAAGTACATGTACCCCATCTCTAAAGACAAGTCCAATAATGTAACTCCTCAAGTTCATTGTGTTAGTTCACTGTTCTTTTGCATTGACTGGACATATACTGTGTTTGTTTTTTCTTAGTTCCAGCATTGCGACTGCCAGTTTCATGTGAACTTATTTATTGTAGTTGGAAGACTAATTCTTAGACAACATACAAATGGCATCTTTGTTTCATCCATGGAGAACAAAATGGGATTTCTGCCACAGTATTTTTGCCATCTGAATGATCAGTCGATTACTATGGATTCAGTCACAGGCTTGTAGCTTAGAGAATAATGTTAAACATTATAATTACACGGCTTGGCTTCCTTCTCAATCTTTAAAGGGATAAAAGTCCTATAAATCTGTAGGGCCCCTTTTTTTTGCAGTAACAAAGAAGACGGCTGTAATCCCCAAATAAAATTGGCAAATATAACAATTCATAGATTTTAATGGACTGTTAAGCAACCCCTGACCATCATTTTGAATTCCAAGACAGATTGGTCATACTGATTGCAAAGATCAGCCTAACTTAGAAGACAATGGGATGGAGCAGACCTTAACCTTTTCCTGACTAGCAACCATACCAATCTAAAAGACACTAGTTGGGATGTTATGATTTTTCAAAAACTGTAGTTCGCCAACTCCAACGCAAGAAAGTTATATTTGCTGCCAAACAGAAATGGTGACTATTTGTTTCTCCAAACATTAGTCTAAGCTTTCATCAGTTCCACCCATTGTGGCTCATAACAGGGGGTTCTGGGAACTGTATTTCAAACATCTGGAGAGTTAAAGGATCCTCATCTCTAGACAAAGGGGTTGTCACTTAGTTTGTCCTGCAAACATAACTAGCAATCTATTCATAAAGAAAGCTGACCACCGAAGAATTGATGATTTTGAATTGTGACGCTGGAGGAGGCTCTTGAGAGTCCCCTGGACTGCAAAGAGAACAAACCTATCCATTCTGAAGGAAATCAATCCTGAGTGCTCACTGGAAGGACAGATCCTGAAGCTGAGGCTTCAATACTCTGGCCATCTCATGAGAAGAGAAGACTCCCTCGAAAAGACCCTGATGTTGGGAAAGTTTAAGGGCAAGAGGAGGGGACGACAGGATGAGATGGTTGAACAGTATCATCAAAGGTACCATCATGAATTTGATCCAACTCCGGGAGGCAGTGGAAGACAGGAGGACCTGGCGTGCTCTGGTCCATGTGGTCACAAAGAGACACGACTAAACAACTAAACGACTAAACAACAATAATTCAATAGGAAGTCTTAATCAAGTCCCTGGTAGAAGTCTAATGAAGGCTAACAATAAGTAAGTTCCTCTTAAATGTATTTTATTGCCAGGTGTATATCTAACCTGCCCCTTGATCAATAGAAGGTAAGTTACATTGTTGACTTATCTTAGCACTGTGAATGTACACAATATTGTATTGGACAAATGGCAAACTATAATAATGGAGGGCATTGTCTACAGCAAATATAGGAGTAAAGTAAATGATACCCAAAAGAAACCAATGGAATCCCAACAAATAAAAGTGAGATCCCCTAACATGGTGAGTAAGCATGTTGGGCAGAAGTTCAAATATCTGTTACAGTGATAGCCTTGGTGATTGGCAGATGTATTGGTATGAACCATTCCTGGCTCTTTCTCTTACATTAGGGGGGAAATTTGCAGAGGACCACTACCTCAGCCTCTCAGAAGGATGCGCACAACTTCCAACCCCACCTATTGTTCATATATTTTTGACCGGCTATGGGGCAGTACATAAACAGCATGCTTTTTTGCTTTAAAAACGGCACAGATGTAAACTGAATAAAATATTATTTAATTAGAATTGTAGTTATGCTAAATAGTTAATCCATTTCCTGCCCAGAACTAATAGAAACAGTAGTCTGTTTAACACCTCAAAGCAGCAGTTAATAACCTTTGTGAATCCAAGGGCCAATATATAATTCTTGTTTGCAAAACCAGCCAGTCTGAATGTTCTTCTGGTCTACCACTGAACAATGTAGTCATTCCTTCACAAGCAACTGGAGTTCCAAACCAGCAGGACCACAACAGCAAATGGCAACTGATAAACTGACAGTCCCTACCCTGCAATTACAAGGCTATTAGAACAATACCAGACATACAAATATTGATTTCCCCATCTTCTTGCTAATCAACCATGGCTCAGTATCAATTCAATTTAATGTACCCAAGGTGGTCTGAGCCCATATAATTTTTATTCAACTCTTCAGGAAAACAAGCTGACTCCAATCCCTCTCCCTGAATGACCCCCCCCCTCAGTCAACCAGATCATACTTGCATTATCTGTGATGCACTAGACTAAATGTACACAAGTATTATGGCCTGCTATTGACAAATGCCCCCCATCCCATCATTTTGCAGCTTTCAGGGAGACACAAAAGCAAGGCTTGCTGAGTCCCCAAATCATTTGATACATGTCCACCTGCTTACAAGCAGTGCCAGCCTTGTTTAGGAACAGCATGTCCAATTTGAAGACTGGGCTGTGCAAGAGTGAATGATAGCTAGCTGAATTGCAAGACTTATACAAAGAACATGTGCAAGAGAATAATAATACAACTAGGCCAAAGTGCACAAACCAATATTTGCTGCTGTTCTGTTGCACAGAATTTTCAGGACTAGAAGACTCAAGCAGGTTGTTTGCTTCTTTAAAAACAATCAGCCAGTGGTTTTGTGCTTGTTATGAATGTACAAAATTTTGCTCAAAGGAAAAGGACATTATTTTTCTGCAGAGAGAGTTTGTGCATAGCATGAAAACCTTGGTGAGAAAAATATTGCTCTTTGTTTCATGTTTGCCTGGAGGCAAAAGATCTCTTAGGCTTAAAGGTTCTTTTTGGAGATGTCTCATAAAGTTAAGAAAGAGTTAAAATCCAAAAAAATAAAGATTTTAGCAAAGTATTCTTTATATCCCCCAAATCAGGGATGCCGTTATGGATGCATGCATGAGTGCATGTGGGGTGGATGGGTGGGAGGAGGGTTGTGTGTGTGTACATGTGTGTCTGCATGTGTGCAGATGCATGTATGCATGTACATGAGCACATACACACACACTTTCCTGTTCTTTCAGCCCTCAAACACTTTGAAAATATCAAGTGAGGCCCTCACTGTGAAACGTTTGTAGACCCCTGCACTAGACTAAAGTTGCAGCATCACCAAAAATTTAAACTTTCATGTTCAAGTTGGGTTGGGAAGCACTAAAGCTTATAAATATGAACACCAAAATAATAATAATATAATATTAATCTAAGAACTGCTGTTGAAACCAACAGATGTTTCTTCTCTACACCTTATAGCAAGGGTTTGCAGTAGAGATGGGCACAGAGCTGGATTCGAAGGTTCGTGCTGGTTCGTCAGCATAGGACCACAGATGCCGCACGTTCCCTTTTCCTCCTCGGCCAGCTCCCCCACTTGCCAGCCAGCGCATGCGGATTTTCTCCTGCTCTTCATGTGATTGTCCAGTTGCAGCAGGACAGTGTGCTTCCCTCCTCCACCTCTTCCAGCAGCTGCCCCACTCAAAGGCAGTGCTTTAGGAATCCCTGCCCCACCTCCTCGTCTGAGTGGGCGGCTGCCGGAAGAGGCAGAGGAGGGAAGCACGAGCTCCTGCTGTGACCGGACAATCGCATAAAGAACAGGAGAAAAGCAGCATGTGCTGGCTGGCGAGTGGGGGAGCCAGCCAAGAGGGGAGAAGGGAATGCGTGGCACCTATGGTGCTGTGCCGACGAACACATGAATCTCCAAACCAAAGTTTGTGCCCACCTCTAGTTTGCAGGCTAAACATGACCATCTGTGAAGTGTTGAGATTGCATCCACTCTGACAATCCCACCATATATAGCAAAACTGGGGTGGACTCTTTTTATGAAATAAGTCCCATTTTGGCTTATAATGGATAAGTTTTGCTTATAAAAATGAAACTATGAGGGGCTGGGGTGCTGTTGTTGTTAGGCACCATCAAGTAATTTCTGATTTATGGTGACCCCGTAAAATAATGACCTCAAAAAAATTATATCATTAACAAACTGGCTCAAGCATTACAAACTGAAGGCTGTGGCTTCCATGTTGAATAATTCCACCTCATATCACGTGTTCTTCTTCCCATCCCATAACTCCCACAGCTTCCACACAATGAAACAGATTACTCCTATGTTTGAAAAGCCTCAGGAAAGATGAAGTCTTTAATTACTGAAATTCACTCCCTGACAGTGGCAGCATCACTCTTCTGCATGCTTAATGTACACAACAAGATTTCAGCAAGTGTACACTTGCAGTGCAAATACGCACACACCCAGGCAAGCTGGGAAGCCCCAAAACATACCAAAATTCCCCTACATCCACTTGAGGGCACGAGAGGATTTGGGGGAGTGTGGGCGATGCTGGCAGTCCACGGGGCTGGTAGTGAGATATTCTGAGGCCTGCAGGCCTCCTGTCACTCCCCACTATCTTTTAGGAAGTGAGGAAAGGGGATTCTCTACCCAGCACTTTGTCCTTTTCCACACTGCTCTCACAGAGCTATAGAACTAGCAAGTACAGTCTTGGCCTCTGCTGAATTAAATGGACTGCTGGTTTGGGAGCCATATTGAGCCCAGCCACTACTCTGAACATTTTGTACATAAACATAGGCATTTAGTATAATTAGATGTTGTCTAAGGAAATTGGGGGGAAAAGAAACTCGTTTAGAAAACCATTTGCTATGGCACATAAAACATGCTGCACAAGTGTGTTTCGGAGCGGTGTCTGCTGCAGAAGCACACATACCCCAGTGTTGCTGAACAATAACAATTATTCAACAGCAGCTTTGTTTGTTCCTTCCTAAGTTCTACCTTGACAGCATTCCTATTGTTCCTATTACAATTTTGCCACATCCTAAAAGGAAAAAAAAAGATTGCCTGCTTAATAAGAAATCTTCCATTTGTGTGCCCCTGCTGACCTAGCCTTTCAGCTTTCAAATGTCTGTCTTCAGCAGAAGGGAGAGGATGGGTGGTTAAAGCAATATATACTCTGCAGGGCAAACAAAGAGTAGCTGTGTGCAATGTGAATTAGATAACATAGTTATCTTGCCAAACATTTTGAGTTAAATGAAGCAGTTTCAAGAGGATCTTTGGTTCACTGCCATTAAAACATTTAACCCCTTTTGATGCAGTTTTTTTTAATAAAGTTAAATCACTCACTCTCCAAAAACAACAGAAGATCAGTAGACATTGTAAAATATCTATATACTAACTTAGGGCTTGATCACATGTGCCAGAGAATCCCAGTTAGATCAATTCTGCAGTTTTAAAAAATCATTTTATAAATTTCTGTTCATATGATGCATGGGTAAGATTGATTCATTTGGCCAGCAAATTGGGTTTTTGCCCTCTTGCTGGCAGTGCTGTTTTATAATGTATTAATTTTGTATTGCTCCATTCCTTATCATTTCAGCATGTGTAAACATTGCTGTTGGTTCATTCACTTTGTGAAGGGGTTGGGGTTTTGGGCACTGTGGCCACTTCATGGCCACTGTGCTTGTACCCCTTTTTAAAATTGTTTTCAAGGCATGTTTATAAATCACTGGCAGCAGCAGCAGCTACCACCACAAAAACAACATGGATACATTGCTCGGAAAGGCACAGCCTTCCCCTGTCCCTTGCAGATATAAGGAAAGGGGAAGGAGGGATTGAGCAGAGAAAGTGACATTTCCTGCTTTGAATCATTTGAGGGGAGAAAGAATGATAAAGTTGTGAATGAGCCAAGGCTTCATTCAAGCCACGAGCACTTGCCCTCCCCCATGGATGGCGCGAGGCTCCATGTTTCCTATTGGAGTGTTGGAAAAGAGCGGGAGGATGTCTTACGTTATGAAAAGATGTCCTCCCGGGTTAACAGCCTCTTCTTTCTCAAGCACCCACCTGCCCACCCTTATTCTAGTGTGAGTTCTTGGCTGGTCGCCTTTAAGGGGCCAGATAGGAATTTTTGACCTTCATCCTGATTGGCTTTTGGATGAGGGGATTTTTCGCCTATCCCACACTAGTATGGGTTGTTGGCACTTGATGGTGGAATTTGGTCACACTGGCGGGTAGTGCGGAAAAACAGGTATTTCTCTGTGAGTCCCAATTTTAACATCAGGTAAGCTAACAGCGCATTGGACTTCCCAGGGCTGCGAATCGTACGATTCAGCACCTGGGCGGACAAGATGCGCTGGGCCACTTTCCGGATCAACAGTCATCAAGGGAAGATGGCTCGAGGTCTGGGGGTGTTTCATTAGCAGCCCGCTGGGTTCCTGCGGTCATTGAGACTGCAGGAGCCTGGGGCTGGGGACTCGCCTGTATGATCAAGGATCTATCTGTTTCGCACTACTGCAGGCCCCTCTTTGTCATTTGAATGGCAAAATATTTATGAATGATTATAATTTTAATAAAGTGTGGCCCGTTATGTATCCATATTTGTTTGTTTCGCGTCTTTATTCCAGGGTTGGGGGGCAAAGGGATATTGCATTAACGTCTCCTCTTTCTCTTTTTTTAAAAAAATCCCAATCTTCACAATACTTTGTGTCTTTTAAAACCCACTTTCTCTTCCTGATTCTATTCAAAAAGGAAAGGAGAAATGAAAATCAAGAACCGAGAGGGAGAAATATGCAGGAAAATAAGGAAAAGGGGATGAGTGAGTAAAGGAGGGAAGGTAAAAAGGGAGGAGGAGAGAAGGAAAAGGGGGGAAAGAAAAACAGAAAGTGGAGAAAAGACTCAGGAATTGAAAATTTAAAAGGGAAGGAAGAGCTGGAAGTGACATATACCAGCAGGTTGCACATAGACCAACAGTTGGAAGTGACAGAAAAATAGCAATATATCACTTAAATATTATTATGCTGGAAGCAGGATGGCAAATGAGTCAATTTATATGAGATGGCACATGTAGCTTACAGAACCAGTACAAATAGCAAGAAATGTACCAACTGAACTTACAAGAATTGGTATAACTAGGGTTCTTTGGGCACTTGTGATTGGGCACTTGGTTTCCAAATGCACTTTTTCCTTCCCATAGAAAGCAATGAATTCTCCCTCTCTGATGACTTGTTCATGAGCAACTTCTTCAAAGAGTTGGCAGACCATGAGTTGCATCCAATGATGGGTTTATTCTCACTGTTCTGATTGCGTAAGGTGGTGTTTGGAGTGTCATTGAAATCAATTTATCATTATAATTCATTAAATTTTTAAGCAACAAATGTGCAATTTATTATTATTTTAACAACAGCACATCAGGGGTGCTGTTTCAGTGGTTCTTGTTATGTTAACTCATTACAGTCATCTTTGGCTTCCCTTGAAAATTTAACAACTTTCCAATATAACCAATGAATCTTTCCAAGTATTTTTTTAAAGTTTAAACCATGTATACAGATCTAAAATTTAAGAAGAGAGATTTCCATACTGATTCAGCATGTGAGCAATATTGCTAATGTTTCTAAACTGAAGAGTCGTCAGTTGTGCAAAAAAAAATCCCAGATAGTTCTAGTTGGTCTCTCAAGCAGCTTCCCAGGATCCCCTGGCTGCTGATTACAGAAAATAAGATATGCCACCAAGAACAAGCAAAGTACCGTATTTTTCCTTGTATAAAATGACACTTTTCCCTAAAATAATTAGGGGAAAAATTGAGGGTCATTTTATACACCGAAGGAGGCAGAGGCAAAGGAACACTCACACATGCTCTGGGATTGCCTCCTCCGGTGTGACTGCTGGGGCTCACCTCCAGCTCACATTGCTGCCTTGTCCCCTCCGGGGACAAGCAGCAGGAAGCAGAGGCAAAGGAGCACTTGAGTGCACTCAGGCGCCTCTTCCTGCTGCCATTGACTGCTGCCACCACGTCACTTCCTCCAGCATTCCCTTCCGGCAGGGGGACAAGGCGGTGAGTATGTGAGCTGGAGGTGAGCTCCGGCATTTGGGCGGTGGAGGCGGCAGCAGCAGGAGATGGAGGTGGAGGAGCAGTTGCCCATTAACTGTTCCTCAGTCTCCAGCAAGGGTCAAAATTAGGGGGTTGTCTTATACATTGGGGGGTCATATACATGGAAAAACATGGTACTTTCTCTTAGGTAAAGGTAAAGGTTCCCCTTGACAATTTTTGTCCAGTCGTGTTCGACTCTAGGGAGCGGTGCTCATCCCCATTTCCAAGCCGTAGAGCCAGCGTTTTGTCTGAAGACAATCTTCCATGGTCACATGGCCAGTGTGACTTAGACACGGAACGCTGTTACCTTCCCACCGAGGTGGTCCCTATTTATCTACTTGCATTTGCATGCTTTTGAACCGCTAGGTTGGTGGGAGCTGGGACAAGCGATGGGAGCTCACTCCGTCACGTGGATTCGATCTTACGACTGCTTGGTCTTCAGACCCTGCAGCACAGGCTTCTGCGGTTTAGCCTGCAGCGCCACCACGTCCCTTTCTCATAATGCGCCACTAAATGAAGTCACTGTCAAGTGGCTAGAAAAAAGGGGATAGTAAGGGTGAGAAATGATGAGGAAAAAGCAGAGGTGCTTACAATGTATGCAGAAGATCCAAATAAATGAGCATCAGGTGCTTGCTTAAGCAAACAAGTAAAACTTGGCTCAATTAAAAATCAAAAACTTGGCTCTTTAGGCAGGGCTTCCCTCCTGCCAATTCTTGATTGTATTTTCTTGCTTTTGTTGTTTATTCTTCTATCTTGATCATATTGTTATTGTAGTTTTTAATTGTTGTTTTTATTTGTTTGATGTTGTGAGCCGCCCTGAGTAGACTTTTGTCTAGAAGGGCGGGATATAAATCCAATAATTAATAAATAAATAAATAAATAAATAAATAAATAAATAAATAAATAAATAAATAAATAAATAAATAAATAAATAAATAAATAAATAAATAAACAAGTGTTCATAATTTTCCAGGAGATGTGGTGAGAATGTCATAGATGTCAGCAGTGATCTGATGGGATTGTTTTCTATTATTATAAAAAGCTTTCCCCCATATTTGAGGCTCCCCAAAGCTTTCGTGGGACAAAAGGGAGCTTTTGGGAGCCTCATAACAAGGAAGGGAGAGGGAATAGGCAATTTTTCATGAGTTTAAATTAAATGTTTACAGTTTGCAGTCTGGGTTATCCAAGCGTAAAGTTATGCTACAATATTTGCTCGTTGTTAATTTAACAATTTATATGGATCCTCATTTCATTCTACTTTCTTCATTGGAATTTCTATGCATAATTTGGTGAATTCACAAAGTTCATGATCTCACATTTGCACATCATCCTACACTTTATTATTGCCCAAAATAGCAAATTAGACAATCTTCAATAAAACTCATTTTCCCTTACTTATCCTCTTCACCCTGAAATGTTTGAAAATTTTAACATATTAATCCATCCTGACATTGCTCTCTTCTGCTCTAGATCTTCTTCTGACATAGTGATAAAAGAATATCTCAGTTTTGCTTTCTTGTGTGTTTATTTTTTTTTTAAATCCAAGTTCTTTCTATCCTGGATATGAAGAAAATCCAGTAATGAAATTCTCATTCATTTGCAATGTCCAAATTCAGTAAGTAAAAACACTCCTACATTGGAGCAAAGTGGCCCAAGAGAGGCCATACATTACCAGTCTGTATACATATTCTGATTTCTATTTGGAAATGTACAAGTGTAATTGGATTTTGTGATTGTAATTATACACAGATTTAAAATACATTTTGACCGGGACTTGCTGGCTGAATTCTGTGCCTGCTGTATCTGCTGTTTGAAGGACTTGAGAGGGTTGGGGACTAAAAAACCATCTTAAGGCCTGTCCACAAGTGAAATTTAGTGTGATCCAGCCAATGCTTTAAAGGTCCTTATCCTCAATGCAACCTATTTTAACTCTTGGTACCCATCAACAAAGGTAGAACAAATACCTGTTTTGCATCTCAGTGAATCATTCCAAAAAGATTGCATGCCCTAGCCCTGTGCCAACAAGATACAGGCCAGTTCTTAAAGGGGAAAGATGGATCGGTTTAAGTAGAAACACAGGCAAAGTCTCTTCCCCCTCCCCATGCCAAACAGTGCTATCAGGGAATCATATATAATGACCACATGCCAGTGTGGACAGGCTCTTGAGGCATAATTTATCTACTCCAGTTTTTGAATGCAAGCAGACAAAACCCAACCATCTTAGAGGTGATAGTTATTGGAAGTGAGGATTATGTAATAAAGATTTATTTGTGTGCCGTCCAGTACAGCTGTGCTTATCATTAAAAGGAGGCGGGATCTTTTGCTTGAGCAATAAAAATTATCTGCATGCCCATAACATGACATCTGAACTATAAGTATACCTTACTCTTTCAATTAATCTGTCTTCCAGACCGAGCTCACTTTTTTTGGCTTAAGAATCATCCTAGTCTCCCAAAGCTTGTTATTGTTTTTTTTCTATTCCTCACTGCAATTGGATTTTTTTAATGAAGCTGTACTGGATTTCTTCCCCCCACCCCCAGATGGATTGACAGCAATTGGAGAAAATAATAACTCGACACAAGAGAATGTAGAATGGGTGATAATTTGGCAGGGAAAATCGTAGATTTTGACTTCTGATGCTCCAGGGCAGCAAATGCCCTTGCCTAAAGCAGAAAAACAAAACAGAGAATCTTTAAAAAGCATTTTATTTTCCTTGGCCTTGCAGACTGGATTGTATTCTTCCGGGCTGTTGTTCATAACTAAATTCTCGTGAGGGCTCAGGGTGACAGTTCTTTTGCAGCCTTCAAGACAGGTGGACGGTCAAACCATAACCAAATATTTGTCGTATACAGAGTTTGAAAGGAACGACAACTCCAACTCCTTCTGCTGCTTTTCTTCAGACTGGCAGACTCTCCAGTTGGTGTTATAAAGCTGCAGATCAGGACTGGGAGCCTACAGTTTAGGTGAATTTTCAAGGAAGGGCAAGATTCAGATCAAAGCGAAGGGGCAGAGGGCAGTGAGGGGTAACCCAAGAAGTAGAAACAAAGGCACTCATATGTTTAGTTCTACCCATAGGCAGATTGAGAGAAGAGGTCCCTCCCAAAAGATATAAGGCTGTCCGCCACACACAGAGAGAAAGACACACACACCTTCTCAGTATCTTGCTGTAGAAAATAGTGTCTGGTTTGGTTGTTGTGGATTTTTCGGGCTCTTGGCCATGTTCTGAAGGTTGTTCTTCCTAACATTTCGCCAGTCTCTGTGGCCGGCATCTTCATAGGACAGCACTCTGTGCTCTGGTGTAGTTGGCTTGGGAGTGTCTGGTTTCTTTGCTTTCATAAGGCAATATCCAGAATACAGGAGTGTCTAACCAGTACAGAATGCTGCTGACTAGATTAATGTGTAGTAAGAACACAATATGTCTTGCACTGGTTAGCAATTTCTCCTGAAATCCAATTCATGGCTTTTGAATGTTACCTCTAAGGCAGAACCTGGATAGCTGCTTTGCAGAAGGATGAATCTAATGACCTGCTGAAAACATCTATAACTGAGCACTGGTAGCATGATGCTCAATGATGGATGCTTTCAATGTGGCATTATATTTATTCCTCCCAGACGTAAGCCTGAAGGACTTGTTATATTTAGGAGGAAAACAATCTGGGCGGTCAACGCTGCATGGTGGAGGTGCAACAAGAGGCAGACAGGAGGTAGGAGCCACGTGACGAAGCGAAATTGGACAGAGGTCCTCTGAGACCATTCACCCTAAAGATAAATTCAAGTAGCTGCATATGGTTGTTAAAAAGTGATGATTTTTTTTTCTTTGTTGGAGGTGTTTCTGGTGTGTACGGAGACACTGGATTCCTCTAGGTCAAAAGCCTCTTTCATGTCACCCACAGCACACTCTCAAATTGTCCCTTACTCCTTCAACTTACATTGGTGATATGAATTTGCAAATACATCAGCTGGATAGCTCAGTGAGTTACAGTAGGCATCTCCCTGTGAAGCCAGAGGCTGGGAGTTTGATTCCCCACTGAGCATCTCAGAAGAGCCAGCCTGTATGACCTTGGACAAGCTGCACAGTCCCGGGACACTCCCAGAAGAAGGAAAAAATTAAACCACTTTTGAGTATTCTCTACTTGGAAAACCCCTGAAAGCTTTGCCATGAGATGGAATCTACTTGACGGCACACAAAATTATTCTACGGGAGCTGAAAAGAGAAATTTGGGTTCAAAAGGGGGAGATTGTAAAAATCCTAAGGCTTCTAGGCCTTCCCCTCAAGGATAATAGGGTTGTAGTCTCACTCCAAAATCCTGGGGCTGCGTCCTATTAAACTTGGTAGGATAAATGATGAGCTGGGTGGAAAGACAGTTGACACACATTATTGAATTTGCAAGAGCTGAGCAAGGTGTTCAGGACAAGACATTTTGGAGATTGCTCACTCATAGGGTCCCCATGGGTGGAGATGGGAAAGCCTGGAAAAAATCCAGAATAGGAAAAAAAAGTTTTTTGTTTTTGTTTTTTCCCCCAAAGCCATTTTGTATGGCTTTTAAAAACTGGAAATTTTAAATCTCTAGCCTTAGTTGAGATAGAACCAGTGTAGGATCTGTTGCATTTGCAACACCTGTGGCATGTCTGTTTTCTTGCCAATGAGGAGCCTGGGTAGAAATGTGTAGAAAGTGTCAGCTGGTGGTCATCTTGGAAGAGAAGGTCTGGCACCTGGAGGCCTGTATTCTAATCTCTGCACTATTAAAGAGCAGGCCGGGTAGGTGGGGCTTGTCAGCCTTGGAAGGCAGCCCATCTAGCAGAAGGAAAACTCCCATTTCAAAACTCCACTGCCTTGTGGCTATATCTGCTGATGGAAAAGGCTTCAGGAGTTAACCTCGAGGCAAAATCTGGAGCTGGAGTCCTGGAGGCAGTTGGTGTCATTCTGTCAATTCCTGTGACATCGCTGAAACCAATTGTATTCGCTATTGCCTTTCCATTGGACTATTTCAGTGATGTGGAGAGGGGGCATTTGCTGCTTGGGTAACAGCCTATCCTCCATATTATTTTACCCAGGCTTCGTGCTCTGGAGAGAACACTCCAGCTTTGCTTACATGGGGAGTAGTAGTTACCAGTTATAAGTCTTTGCTCGATTGGCATAGAGCATGACACCAAAGGGTACTTCCGATGGTGGGAGGGGGCATTTTACCTCACTAGGTAGCTGCCACCCACCTTAAGCTGGGCAGTCTCCAGCCAGTAAGGTGCTACCTCACCACAGTCTGTTAACCTCACGGGGTGCATGGAGTTTAGGGTGAAAGCCAACAAACAGATCAATTACCATGCACCATGCAACAATCAAAAGAAAACTTCTGCCCTAAAGTTGGGCACCTGGAATGTTCAGACAATGACCCCTGGCTTTTCTGATGACCTGCAGGAAATAGACAACGTGCACAAGACAGCTGTCATTGACATGGAACTGAGTAGACTGCAGATGGACATTGTTGCCCTGCAAGAGACGAGATTGCCAGACATGGGATCTGTCAAAGAAAAAAACTTCTCATTCTTCTGGCAGGGTAAACCACTGAATGAGACCAGGGAACATGGTGTTGACTTTGTGGTCAGAAATACTCTGCTGAGATCCATTGTTCCACCTACTGTGGGAAGTGAAAGAATCCTGTCTCTTCAGCTCCACTCATCAGTGGGACTGGTCACCCTCATTAGTGCATATGCACCAACACTGTCATCCACAACAGAAGTCAAAGACAAATTCCAGAATAATCTGGCAGCTACTATTAAAAAAAAATCCCAAGAGAGAGCCACTGTTCATTCTCGTAGACTTTAACGCTAGAGTTTGTGCTGATCACAATTCTTGGCCCACCTGTCTAGGCCGTTTTGGCATTGGGAAGATGAAAGAAAATGGCCAACGCCTGCTGGTATTTTGCTGTTATTATGGTCTCTGTGTCAGAAATGCATTCTTTAATATGAAGCTTCAACAGAGTTTCCTGGAGACATCCAAGGTCGAAGCATTGGTATCAACTTGCTTTGATCCTCACTAGATGTTCTAGCCTTCCTAGTATTATGATCACACACAGTTACCAGAGTGCTGATTGTGATACTGATCACTCCCTGGTGTGTAGTAGAGTAAAGCAGCGAACAAAGATATTGTATCACATGAAAAAGGAAGGAAGACCATGTATTGACATCAGCAAGACTCGCGATCAAAAAAAAGTGGAGGAATTTGCCCAAGCACTTGAGGAAACCCTTCCATGTCCGGCTGATGCAAATGCACCTGAATGATGGGAACATTTCATGAAAGCTGTGTATAACACCGCCCTGTCCACATTTGGCAAGAAGACCAAATAAATGGCAGACTGGCTAGAAACCCATTCAGAGGAGTTGATGCCAGCCATCAAGGATAAAAGAGGAGATCTAGCAGCATACAAATCCTGTCCTTAATGAGTACAACTTGCAGGCTCTTCGATTTGCTTGTAGCAAAGTCCAGCAGGCTGCCAGGAGATGTCCCAACAATTATTGGCTTCAGCTCTGCTCTCAGATACAGATAGCAGCAGACACAGGTAACATCAAGGGAATGTATGGCGGTATCAAGCAGGCTTTAGGTCAAATACGGAAGAAATCTGCTCCCTTGAAGTCTGCTACAGGCGTGATCATCCAGGGCCAAGCACAGCAGACGGAACATTGGGTGCAGCACTACTCTGAGCTATATTCCAGAGAGAATGGAATAACCGAAGACACACTAAATAACATTGGGTGCCTGCCTGTCTTGGAAGAGTTGGACAGCAAACCAACTTTAGCAGAAATAAAAGTGGCCTTGGATTCCCTCACTTCTGGTAAGGCACCTAGGAAGGACGACATCCCTGCTGAAGTGCTGTAAAGAGATCATCACCACCAAATGTTGTGTCTTTGCTGGAGGGAAGGCAGAGTACCACAGGACATGAAGGATGCAAATATCGTCACATTGTATAAGAATAAAGGAGACAGGGGCGACTGCAATAACTACCGTGGGATCTCTCTTCTCAGTGTTATAGGGAAGCTGCTTGCCTATGTTGTGCTGAAGAGACTCCAGGTGCTTGCAGACAGAGTCTATCCAGAATCACAGTGTGGATTCCGAGCTAATGGATCCAACACTGACATGGTATTCTCCCTTAGACAGTTGCAGGAGAAATGTAGGGAGCAACAACAGCCACTCTTTGTGGCCTTCATAGATCTCACAAAGGCCTTTGATTTGGTTAGCAGGGATGGCCTTTTTAAAATACTTCCCAAGATTGGATGTCCACCTCAACTCCTTAACATCATTAGGTCATTTCATGAGGAAATGAAGGGCACTGTAGTTTTTGATGGCTCACCATCAGATCCCTTTGACATCCGAAGTGGAGTGAAGCAGGGCTGTGTCCTCGCGCTGACCCTGTTCGGGATCTTTGTTGCTGTCATGCTGAATCATGCCTTTTGAACTGCAACAGAAGGTGTCTATCTTTGGACTAGATCAGATGGAAAGCTCTTTAATCCCTCTAGATTGAGAGTGAAGACCAAAGTCCAGCTGAAATGCATGCGGGACTTCCTCTTCGCAGATGATGCAGCTGCCGTTGCCCATTCTGCCAAAGACCTCCAACTCATGAATTGTTTTAGCAAGGCCTGCCAAGATTTTAGATTAACCATCAGCCTGAAGGAAACACAAGTCATGGGCCAGGGCGTGGACTCACCTCCCTCTATTACCATCTCCATGCAAGAATTGGAGGTTGTTCATGACTTTGTGTACCTTGGCTCAACGATCTCTGACACTCTCTCCCTAGATGTCAAGCTGGATAAACGCATTGGTAAAGCAGCTACCATGTTCTCTAGACTCACAAAGAGAGTATGGCTGAATAAGAAGTTGACGGCATATACCAAGATCCAGGTATATAGAGCCTGTGTCCTGAGTACACTCCTGTACTGCAGTGAGTCCTGGACCCTTTGTGCCTGGCAGGAGAGGAAGCTGAACACCTTCCATATGCATTGTCTCCGACACATTTTTGGTACCACCTGGCAGGACAAAGCTCCAAATAGAGTAGTCCTAGAATGACCTGGAATTTTTAGCATGTATACATTATTGAAACAGTGACATCTATGTTGGCTTGAGCATGTTGTGAGAATGGCTGATGGTCAGATTCCAGAAGATCTCCTGTATGGAGAATTAGTGCAGGGAAATCGCCCCAAAGGGAGACCACAGCTTTGATACAAGGATATCTGCAAGCGGGATCTAAAGGCCTTAGGAATGGACCTCAACAGATGGAAAACACTGACATCTGAGCGTTCAGCCTGGAGGCAGGTGGTGCATTATGGCCTCTCCCATTTTGACGAGACACTTGTCCAGCAGGCCGAGGCAAAGAGGCAGTCCCAAAACCAGTAAAATCAGGGAGCTGGACAGGGGACAGATTGTATTTGTCTTCAGGGATTGTCACTTCCAAATTAGCCTTCTCAGCCACACTACATGCTGTTCTAAGTCCTCCATACAGAGCATGTTACCATAGTCTCTCAAGACTGAAGGATGCCTAGTCTAAAATAATCTAAAGTTAGAGAGAGCTTGAAAGCACATAACAATTTGTGCTAAAATATCTACTCCCTCTTGCAAAATATCTACTCTGTGACAGAAAAAAAGGTCAGGTCCTGTACTGCAGCTAAAACTGTGCTCACGACCTGGGGTTCAAATCCCAGGTAGCCGGCTCAAGGTTGACTCAGCCTTCCATCCTTCCGAGGTCGGTAAAATGAGTACCCAGCTTGCTGGGGGGGCAATGTGTAGCCTGTATAATTAAAAAAAAATTGTAAACCGCCCGGAGAGTGCTTGTAGCGCTATGGGGCGGTATATAAGTCCAATAAATAAATAAATAAATATGACAGACAATACTCTTCTGAGGCCTAGTGGTCCAGAAGGATGTGGCTCAAGTAACAATTTAATTTTTTTGTACAGAGTGAGGGGGTGTGGATAAGCTCTATGCCTTTTCAGAGAATATGAAAAATACTTAGCATGAAACATAAATCTCACAATTAAATTAAACAGCTTAAATCTAAGCAGTGCACTTCAATGGTTGGTCCCAACCTGAGTCCAACTGTTGAATAAACTGGTATGCTAACATATGCAAAAGTTTCTTTGATTCATTATGTTTATCCTTTGTTAATACTTGACTTAGGTGAAAGGGTAGGGGGAGCAGGCAGACTATGAAAGGATGGGTATGTAACTGCAGTAGAAGGTAAGTGACCAAAACATGGCAATAAGTTTCTCAACTATTGTCTCAGAACTGAAGAGGTCAGAAGGGGGACGGGCAGCAACTTTTGAACTATGTTGAACAATTAAGCCAGTTTCTGAAAGAGAGGAGAAAGGCACCTGGCACAACAGGTTTGTTTACCATTTAATTCCAAAATTAAACAGAAGATTTATGGAGCTGTATTCAAAGGAACATAAGAGGAAAATTCACTCAGATGGCTGGAGTACCAAGCATAGTCTGCTTGGCAGCAGTGTAACAATGTAGTCATAGTGGCTTGTGAAGTAAGAATTCCTATAAAACTAACTTGATATAAGGGCTCAGGAAATACTTGTGCCAAGATGACAAAAGGAAAATTGCAGGCAGTAGTTAATAACAAATGTTATTTTCTCTTCACTGGAAGAATTTAACTATCCTGCTTCCCAAATGCCTGGTAGAAGCTAGGACTGAAATGTATGTCTATAATAAAGGTAGAATTTATATCCACAGTAAAGTGTACCCACTGTGGTGTAGTGGATAGAGTGATGGACTCAGAGGTCTCTAGAGAATAGGGATCGAATCCCCACTTGGCCATAGTAACTCACTGAGGTAAAACCACTCCTTAAATACCATACTATGCCTGGAAAGCCCTGTCAGGGTTGCTATAAGTTGGTTTCAACTTAATGGCACATAACAACAAAAACAACAACAAAGGTAGAAAAGAAATTTGTTGGGTTTACATTTTCCTAGGATAACATCCACCATGAACAATTCAAGATGGGGGCTGGAATAAACATCTTGCCCCACTATTATATACATTTCTTGGTGTTCAGTACCTTTTAGGAAGAGAAATGACCATCAAATAAGTACATATATAAAGATGCAAAACTAGGAATGTATCTATTGGGGGGGGGGAAACGTGCACAAATGCACTTTCATCAATGGGAGGGGAAAGTGTAAGAGTGTGTGCATGAGTACCAATGCATGTGTTATGAAACACAACCAGATATTACAGATAAAGTCTTGAAACCCAATACAGAAAGGGCTTGGGATGACAGCACCAACGGGCTTCTGAAAAATGCAATGAAAATGTGACATATTGATACGTTTGTCCACAGTACTGACAATATATAGCTGATACTAGTGTTCTGAACAAAAGAAATGAACATTTTGGTCTCTTGCAAACAAATTCTTAGTCCTATGATACCCCTGGCTGAAATGGCTGCTTCGATTCTAAACTGCCCTTCCACGAATGAAAGGAACTGCAGTCCACCAGAGGCGCCTACTGGCAAACAGGAGTGATTTCCTTTCCTTCTCTGGCTAGCCAGCCCTCTAGGATAAATTCTTATTGGGGGAAAATGAGCATCTGGAATATCACTCCCCTCTGTGCTGCCAGGGGGAGCATCTCCTGAGATTAATTCCTCTGAGGAAAAGTTCAGGTACAGGTTAATTACTCTTGAAAGTTAATGAAATGGACATACGTTTTCATGAGTCTTTGTCTTAGAGATGAGCATGAAGCAAAAAATGAACCAGGAAGTGTGTGGGAAAGCATTGGTTTGTATTTTTTATGTAATATTTTGTGTTATTCTACTGTTTTATGTTATATTGGAAGCCGCCTAGAGTGGTCTTATAGACCAGATGTGCGGAGTACAAATCAAATCAAATCAAAACAAATCAATCAATCAATCAATCAATCAATTCTGGTCAGTGCAGGTTTATCCAAACCAGAGAAATCGAACTGACCCAAACCATGAACTTTTTAGCATTTTCCCAAACTTCCTGGTTCATTCCCTCCACTCACACAGTCAGCCCCACCCCTTCTCACTGCCCCCATCGCCTCCCTTCTTTTTGCTGCTGTCACATTCACCACCACTGCCATCTTGAGAGGCGGCTCAGCCAGCTCCCGCAGGCCAGGCTGTCTCTGCGCATTCTGAAATGACACAAAGTCCTTTGTCCCCTTCCCATGGCCCACATCATCTCCCTACCTTTTGCTGCCACCTCTGCCTCTGCAGGAAGCAGCTTCCCTCCCCTCTCTCTCTCAAAAAAAAATTGCCCAGCTGAGAGGCAAGCGCATGCACAGAGGCAGCCCACTAGCCTGCCTCTCAAAATAGCAGTAGCAGTGGCAGCAAAAAGAGGGGAGGTGACGGGGCAGTGGGAATGGGGCAGGGCAGGTGGCAGGAGGATTAGCTCCATCTTTAAAAGCTGCAGACTTTTTAAAAAATGAACTGGTTCATGGTTCATTTTTTAAAAAAGTTCAGATGGGTTGTGGTTCGTGGGCAGCCACTTTCTTTCTTTCTTTCTTTCTTTCTTTCTTTCTTTCTTTCTTTCTTTCTTTCTTTCTTTCTTTCTTTCTTTCTTTCTTTCTTTCTTTCTTTCTTTCTTTCTTTCTTTCTTTCTTTCTTTCTTTCTGCATGTGGTATTATAATTTCTCATGCACTGTTTCAGTGTTTGGAAAGCAACTTTTAAGAAGAATTAATCTGATGACATACTAATCCTATAATAACTTCAAATGTGGTAGAATGATGATCCACAGGAACGTTCTCATTTCTGCTCTGGTTTGTATTCCTGAACACTAAGTATGACGTTGAAAGTGTAGGAAAGAGAGTTGGGAAAGTTTCGGAGGGCCTGTCCTTGACCTTCTTCTTCTCTTACATACTGTATGTTTATATTTCTCCCAACTTCTAGTTATCCCTGTGGTTCTCCAGTTTGAACTCACTTGTGCTCTGTTTAAATGCAGTCTCTCTCTACAGTTTTAAGTGTGGAGGTTTAAAATATTCATCTCTCCTAACAAAATTTTCTAATTACAGTCAGAGGCAATCAGATGAAGAATTCAATTATTTTTGTGTTGTTTTGTTCCTTGGGTTTTTGTTTTTTGAAGAGACTGCATTATAGATTGGTGAGTATTTCATCTGTGTGTGTCTAAGACCTCTAGGGATCATCATAGCCTCCAGCTAAAAAGCCGGAGAGATCTTGGAACGCTAGGATGAGTGCTCTGCCTCTTAAGTTTTCTTAACGTCTGTCATGCAGTGCCTGTTTCTGCCTCCTTCAGTGAAATGGTATGCGGTTGTGTAAACATTTATAAAGGAAGTTCTAGCATTTCCTGCAAGGTTTATTAACCATATTATGTTCAGTCCTCCCCCCCCCTTTTTTTTTAAATCAGGTAATGCACTATGGAAACTTTTTCTTCTTTAGATGGTACGCTGTTCTGCATTTTAACAGATAGCCTTTCCTTTGAAAAGTCTCTACTTTTGTGCTTTGCACTGTCTACAACTTCATAATCTTTTGCTTCTGTAGATCTCCACCACTCTGTCTTAAGTGGTGTCTTCTCCCTCTTTTATTCCTTTTCTCTTGGTTTCTTTCTTTAAAGTCAACTCATCCACTGCATGCTTCTTCTTCTTCTTCTTCTTCTTCTTCTTCTTCTTCTTCTTCTTCTTCTTCTTCTTCTTCTTCTTCTTCTTCTTCTTCTTCTTCTTCTTCTTCTTCTTCTTCTTCTTCCCTCTAGCCCTTTCAAAATATACTCAGTATTGTTGGCTATCTTATCCCTATCCCTGTCTCATTCTTTTAACACTGTGGTGGAGACCTGCCTCACTACAGACTTCCATCAGTTGGCTAGCCCGGTGGTTAAGGATGATGGTGGACATAACAAAAGACATTTGTAGTAAAATGTTACCTCTAGATTCACTGGAACCCAGATAATGTGCAGAAGGGTACAATTAAGACACTCTACCACAGGAAGGTGATAGATCTGAATGGATTTCTGTTGACCCTGAGGAGTTTCTTTTGCCTTGTCAAATAATCTTGTTCTAAATTCCTGGGTTTCCTTTGGAATGAAGAAATGATCAGGGTGGGGGACACATGTCCTGAAATTCTGTTCCTTGGCATATTAAATCACACTAGAGTAGGTGTATTGTGGCCCAGTGCTATATATTTCTTGGTGATCATAGGACATACAGGGAATGGTGCTCCTGATAACCCTGATCTGTACCTTTTTGGTCCAGCTGTAAGGTCACTACGTTTGGGGCCCAAGATGGAGTAATTCCACTACAGGTGGAAGGGTTGATCTAAGGGCAATGGCTCCTGGGAAAGTGACCTTTCAGTGCAGTCAAATATGCACCTTTCCTGCCATCTGACTGCACCCAAAGTTAATGTGACTGGCATAGCTGCTGCTGCAAAAGAGCATTCTTTCAAAAGCAAATAACACCCATTGCTGATGCTACTAGAAATAGATATACTTTAATATTTTATTGCACTTTAGTGTTATTAAGCCAGAGTTCTGTTTATCTTTGGCTCTTGAATAATCAGTCAAGTCACTCAAATGGAAATGATTAGCCACAGAGAATTTATCATCCTCCCTGTCTAGAGCCCAAATTCCTAATCCCACAGGGACAAAGTCCTTTGACAAGTTTGTGCAAAGTTATCCAAAAGCTCCTAGTGATCTCGTATACACAGGAGGAAAACAACATCTGATGAAAGCATCACAGCAAAAAAATAGCGTATGGGGGAGTTTTATCTAGTTCATGAAAAAAGGTTACATGCTCAAGCCTTGTTCTTAAGCAAAGAATCCCCATGAAACCAGGAGCCTTAGTTCTTTGCCATGCCATTTTCTTAATCTCTCGGCATTGCCAACTTTCCCTGGGAGAATTTCAAATCTGTTGGGCTTCCTTGAGCAGTAGATTAGACAAGAATGAACCAAATCCCAGGCTACAGAATGGTTCAGTGAGCTTCAAAAGGATTGCATGCTTTATCTTTCCTTTGTTTTTAGCACCACGTGCAGAAAAATGGGTTTGGAGGGGGATTCATCCACATCAAGGCAGAGAAAAAGCCCCACACACTCTTTCTTCAGATTGTTAAATTACATATCTTTGCCTTCCATTGCTTAATCACATGTCTGTTAGTGTGGTTGTATATCTGTGTAGATCGCTTCATTTTCTGGAGTAATTTCTAAGAGGAGAATTCCTCCAACAGAAGAATATAGAAGGCCAAACATTGCACGGATTCTCCAATGAGTATAATTATTCTTCCCATTTCCCAAAATCAGAGGTGGACGACAATTCAATGTAGCTTAAAAAAAATGGTGCTATGCAGGTACAAGAAGGCGATGCCAGAGAGTTTAGGGAAACCCCAAGTTTTCCACTGCTATAAAAAATATTTAGTGGGATGTGGTGGCGCTGCGGGCTAAACCACAGAAGCCTGTGCTGCAGGGTCAGAAGACCAAGCAGTCGTAAGATCGAATCCACACGACGGAGTGAGCTCCCGTCGCTTGTCCCAGCTCCCGCCAACCTAGCGGTTCGAAAGCATGCAAATGCAAGTAGATCAATAGGGACCACCTCAGTGGGAAGGTAACAGCGTTCCGTGTCTAAGTCGCACTGGCCATGTGACCATGGAAGATTGTCTTCGGACAAAACGCTGGCTCTATGGCTTGGAAATGGGGATGAGCACCGCCCCCTAGAGTCGAACACGACTGGACAAAAATTGTCAAGGGGAACCTTTACCTTTACTATACAAAATATATGAGAGAGGGAAAACCAAATAGATGTGAGGATCCAATAACAGGCTAATAAGGAGCAAACATGATCTCTGCCCACAGGAAACTCGCTGACCGGAGGGGAGAGATCAGCGAAAGGGAAATGGAATAATATACTATGGAGAAAGATGGAACTGGCTGCTTGGTTGTAGTCTTATTAGGAATTCTTCCCACTGCAACATTTTCTTTTAGGTATCATCAGTAGTAATGATGATCTTTGTGTGCACGATATCTGTCCATCTTTTTTCCTCATAGCTGTGAAACCTCAAAAGGTAGGATATTGAGGCAATGTTGAGGGTATGTATTTCAAACCTGATTTTAAAACAGGTTCATTAATTGTAATTAATTAAAAATCTGTCTTTTCCCTGCAGTATCACAAAAACGCACTAGGTGGCACACTTGATCCTCCTCAAAAACAGGAGGGATCCCCAAGAGTAGTGAAGATCCTCAAGAATCTTTGAGATCTGGTTCATGCTTGCATCTGGTTTGGGCTGCCGAGGGAGCGGGGTAGTTGAACTTCAGAGCAAGAACACCATGGCTCCTATTTCTTCTATACAGCCCAGCTATCTGTTGAACACCAAATCTCTCTATACAGTACATGCATATACAAAGAATTCCTGCCACAGGATATGGAGATAGAGGGACATGCTAGATAAGAATCAGAGTCGTGTTGGCAATGACAAAGGAAAATAAGTAAGAAATACAAAAAGCAGAAGGTAAGTTACAATATTGCTTAGCAGGTTGGGTTTTACTTGGATTCAAGTCATTCAATGGCTGCTCCCAACACCAGTAGCTGGTCTTCATCCTCTAATTACATTTTCCAAAAGTACATTTCTATCCACTGTAGAAGCTGAGATATGTGGCAAAATCTGCACTAACTATTCTGCCCAATTGTTTTGTGAAAAATAAATGTGTTGCTGCTTTTTAGTGTGTATACCCAATTAATAAAGTCACAGCTTTGATTCATGTTATGTTTTCTGGCTTTAAATATTTAAAATTGCAGTGACACATCAAACCCTGATGTCGGGAAAGTGTGAAGGCAAGAGGAGAAGGGGACAACAGAGGACGAGATGGTTGGACAGTGTCATTGAAGCTACCAACATGAATTTGAACCAAACTCCGGGAGGCAGTGGAAGACAGGAGGGGCCGGCGTGCTCTGGTCCATGGGGTCACAAAGAGTCGGACACGACTTAACGACTAAACAACAACAACATCAATCTGTGCACTGCATGCACAGATTGAAGGGTCACTGTCACGGCAATAGTAATCGCTCTTACTATTAAACATTTAAACATTTTTAAATATTTAAAGGGACAACAATCATCAATGATGCTAGAGTAGCCTAAGCACTTATGACAAAGGTGAGAAGCCTTCTACATATGTTCAAAGACAACTGATCCACTGGTCCAGTTTTGAAAACATAAGCAGATATAGATAGATAGATAGATAGATAGATAGATAGATAGATAGATAGATAGATAGATAGATAGATAGATAGATAGATAGATAGATAGATAGATAGATAGATAGATAGATAGATAGATAGATAGATAGATAGATAGATAATAAGCAATTTCTTGGAAGAAACTTACTCTGGAGAGACATTATTTGATTGTGACATTGATATTAGAGTACCATTAAGAACAGTACTTAGCTAGCATTTTGAAGATTATTATTCACTTGCTTGCCTGCATTCACTTGCATATACTTTAGGCATGTTATGTGCTTAATAACTGTTTCTGCTCTGAAATGAATGTTTACAGCTCTTTTTAAAGGCTAGCATCTCTGGAAAATGTCATACATGTTGATTTTGATCCTTTAGCCGGTGTCCCCTAGCTTGTGGAAGTCCTTCTTTCTGTCTGTTGAAGGTCTGCATTCCTGGAAGCTTTTAAAAGCCACAGGGAGTTGTGTGAGGGGGAAAGGTGGCTAAGCAGTTAAGGAGAAGGATTATAAATGTGCATGAAATACACTGAGGGTCTGTCAAGATGAGCCATTTTGGGTGTGGGGTGGATCTGGCTACCAAGAGTCTGGTGAGGTCAGAGGGAGGAGTGATGTCCCATTTGCCCTGCTCCTCCTGCCTGAATGACCCCTTGTAGCCTGACCAGCTCTCAAAGCAGAAACAGGAAGTAAGGAGGGGAAGAGAAAAGAGAAGGTGGAAAAGGGGAGGGGAATGGGGAAGGGAAAGTGTCCAGGACAAAAAGAAGCAAGACAGGAAGAGCAAAGAGGATGTTGTTTAGATGGGGAAGGAAATGGAAATAGCATTTGACAGGAGCGAAGATGGCAAAGCCAGGAGAAGGCAAAGGATATAGAAACAGCAAGTGAAACTGCTGGAAAAGAAGAAGGATGGATGGACAGGAGATGACATTTAAAAAGATAGGAGGAACCAGGAAAGAAGGGAGGAAAGAGAAAATGGAGAAAGCGAAAGGGGGAGGAGAGCAGGAAGGCAGAGCATGGTGAACAAAGCTGTGGGATGCACAGGAGAAGGGCAGAAGGGACTGCTACCACCCCGAGGTCACTAGCACTCCGTCAGTCCCTCTCTTACACACTTGCAGCACATTATCCACAGCACCACTTTATTTCTCTCCTTCGGAATCTGAGACCATGATGGCAGAGGCTGTTGAAGGCTGCTGCAGCATGCCAAATAGAATGCATGCCCTACTACTGGGAGAGAAAGGTGCAAAATAGCTCTTAAAGGAGAAGGAGTCCTTGATCTAAGTAGAAACACAAGTGGACATTTCCCCCACCCCACCCCGTCTAAATTGTGATTCATATATCTATATGCCCATGTGGATAGACCTAGAGCTTCAGATTGTGCATCTCATTCAGGAAATCCAAGAAAACCCACATTCTGTTTCCTAAAATATGGCAACCCTAAGACATGGTGGCACTGCAGGTTAAACCACAGAAGCCTCTGTGCTGCAAGCTCAGCAGACCAGCAGTCATAAGATCAAATCCACGTGACAGAGTGAGCTCCTGTCACTTGTCCCAGCTCCTGCCAACCTAGCAGTTCGAAAGCATGTAAAAATGCGAGTAGATAAATAGGTACCAAAACGATGGGAAGGTAACGGCGTTCCATGTCTAGTCGCGCTGGCCACGTGACCACAGAAACGGTCTTCAAACAAATGCTGGCTTTACAGCTTGGAAATGGGGATGAGCACTACGTCCTAGAGTTGGACACTACTGGACTAAATGTCAAGGGGAACCTTTACCTTTACCTAAGATGAAGTGTGAAAGAAAGTGATTAATGGAATAAAAGTTTGTAGAGGGAAAGGCTGAATTGACACTGGGATGAAACTGAGAAAAGCCAGCAAGAAAGTAAAGAGGGAGAAATGGGAAAAAGTGACAGAACAATACCATAGAAGCATAATGATTTCCAATTCCAACCCATGTGAACCCGCTACAGCAAACGTGAGCAGTGCGATGCTCCTTTTCTCCTTCCAGATGCATTGCAAGTCCCAGTGTTTCTCATCATTAGCTCTGCTTGCTAGGAATGATAGGATTTTCTGTCTAATAACATCTGGAGGACTGTATCCTCCCCTCACCCACTTCAGGGCAAATTGAATGAGCATCAAGGTTGAGGAAGAGAGAGTTCAGCAAGCAAAAAGAACAGAGTTGACTTGTATTTCATTTTACCTTCTCTAGCTTTGCCACTACTGGTGAATAGGTAGTGGCTTTCTATTTGTCCTCATCTCTCTCTCTCTCTCTCTCTCTCTCTCTCTCTCTCTCTCTCTGTGTGTGTGTGTGTGTGCGTGTGTGTGTGTGTGTGTGTGTGTGTCTGCATGGTGGCCCCTTCAGCTTGCCCATAATGCACCTTTGGAGCACTTCAAAGAAACGAAGGGAAATTTTTAAATGGTTCACCAACACTGGAGTCTAGTGCTGCTCTTATGCTTTGAAGGAGGACCGAGATGTCAGGAGGGTCAAGAAAACATTTTATGAGGGTGAGAGGGTGGCAACTTGAACCCGGCATCATTCCAGAGGATGATCTTCTCACATGACAACAAAGCAACATCCTACTTTTGCACGAGGAGAGCATTTTTATACCTGCCTGCAACAAACCTTTGCTTCTGTGATTAATTTCATTAACTGGAATGACTGCTATTAATCAGCATTATTAATAACTAAAAATCCAAACACAGCATGTCTGCGTCTTTTCTTCCCTTCCCCCTTCCACTTTATCATCTTTGTCTGACTTTTCGCCACAGTTTTTCGCCTTCCAGAAGCAACTTAATCATTCTGGATTCTTTCTCTCATCCAATTGCCTGTGTATTTCCGTGTGCATTATTTCAATTCTGATTCACTGCTTCCTTAATAGAAACTGTAGTGACAAGTACACCTGTACACCTTTTTTGGGTAATGCCATTAGCTGCAGAAGTAACAATAGCAAGCATGTAATATCCTAAGGCAAATAGCTTTGTATGTTCTTGCTCTGTGTCATACTTTGTAATGACATTTTAGGTCAGGAAGAATGTCTCCACAGGGGAACTCAGTCATAACTACTTTTGACAAGTAGTAATAACAGAAGTTTAGTCCAACATTAAATGAATGACTCATTTCTCTGCAGCCAGGATTGCTGTGGTGGACTGCAGGAATGTTACAGTTGCAGCAACATTCCTCTCAGACTTGGTACATTTCAGTCATAAGAGTTGGTTTTATCATGAGCCAGCCTATCGTGATCCTTCTGCTTCGGTGTTGTTAATGCAAAGGGTGTGCGTAGCCTCCACAAACCACTCTGTGATCAAATAAGGGCACAAAGATGGGTGTCTAACCTGACCTGTGCCTCTTTGGAGGCATTCGGGTCAGATCCTTGTCCGAGTCCTTTCCAGTATTTGTTTATATCGAATCTTCAGGGAAAACCCCTTTCCCATCAATGGGGAAATGCAAGCAGCAAGACTGAATGGTGCAGGTAAGACAGAAGGGCTTCTGGTCAGGCAGGGGTTCTCTGCACAGCTGGGCATTCAGTATCATTTTTTCCCACCTGAAGAAAGCCCACATCAGGTTCCTAAAGCAGCCTCTGGAAAGGGAATCAGTGACGGACTTTAAAAGGGCAATCAGCACAGTCATTTTTCATTCCTTCTTAAAAGGGCGATGCAGGGACCTTGTGCTTCTCTAAATTTGCTGTCCTTTCTCAGCAACGTAAGAGTGGGTGAACCTGTCCCTGCTCACATGTTCAGATTAACCCTTTTCAGTGCCTCAAGAGGGCTTTCCTCCTGTGAATATTCTTCAAAAATATTTCACACACACACACGTGCGCATGCACATACGCACACACACACACACAGTGGATATGTATTTGATTATCTATTATTTGACTGAAATAAGCTACTGGCAAGTATTACTTGAAGCCAAAAAATGCCACTCTGCGCAGCATTTTCTCTCTCTTTTTAAATAAATGATTCTATAATCATTATTAAATGATAATGATGTGCCGTCAAGTGAATTCTGATATACAACAACCCTTTATATCAGTGGACCCCAACTTTTTTAACACCACGGACCAGTTGAGGAAGGTGGGGCACCCCCACGCACGTGTGCATGCGCAAAGGGATGTGTGTGTGCTCACACGGGCATGGGCACACTAAGACACATGCGCGAAGGAGTGGGAGGCACTTGTGCCGGTGGGCACACACTCATGCTCATGTGCAAAGGATGGGGGGTGCTTGGGGGCACTTGTGCGCATGCATGAAGGGGTGAGGTGCTCATACTGGCATGTGCACATTCATGAGCATGCACAAAGGGGCTGTGCAGGGAGGAGTGCATGCGGGGTGGATGGGAGATCTGTCTCCGCGGCCTGGTCCAGCCCAGGCCACAGACCAGCACTTTATAGGGACCCCTGCTTTATAGAGTTTTCCACATAGAGAACAGTCAGAAGCGGCTAACCATTCCCTTCTTCTGGGAGCGCCTTGGGACTGTACAGCTTGCCTAAGGCCCCACAAGCTGGCTGTTCTCCAGGGAAGCCCAGGAGTGGAATCGAACTCTGAATCTCTGGCTCCGCAGCCAGAGACCTAAATATGAGTAAGATCGAAACTGAGAGTTGTGTGCACCCTAAACACATATCCCCATTGCCTCTCTCAAGATGAAATTTCCATCAGACATTACCAAAAAGATAATAGAAGCAATAGAGTATAAAACTAAACTACTTACCAGTGCAAAATTTTAACTGTATGTCAGTGCTATAACTGCATAGTAAAATATACTTTTAAGGGAGATTGCATGTTAATTGAGGACTGCTCAGGAAAGTGAGCAACTAATTGAACTGGCACAAGCCCAGTATAAAATATTCACTAATTTTTTTTTCCAGAAAGCTGACATTTTAAATTAGTGTTACATTGTAAATGTTGTCTTTTTAGTGGTGAAACTTGCATATCAGGCTCCTGCCAACTCCATTAGTCACTCGCTTTCATGTGCTGCTCCCAATTAACACTCCAGCTTTTAAAAGAAATATCCCACCAACCAATTAACAAAGTGTAATATGGGTAATTATTGCTGGTTTTGCTAGCAAGTTATGTCTGTTTTGGAGGGGGAGCGAGATTCTTCACTCCTGTTCAAATTAAAGTGTTTGATAAATTTGCTAATCCTCGACAATTTTGTAAAATGCGTGATAATATGGCGAAAGCAAATTGAAACAACAACAGATTTGGAAGACAGAGCTGACATAATCATCCTACCGCAGCAGTCCCTGTGTCCCTTCCTGAGAGATTCACATACACACACCCATTTTTTTTCTCATCAGCAGTCCACCCCACCAAACTAATCTACTGCTTTTCAAGTTCAAAACCAGGTGCCGTCATTTAATGTGTTGTCTTTTAAAGGATAACAGATGTTGTGACAGGTGGAGACCATGGAGATCAACCACCAGCCTGTGATGAGGAGCACTTGGAAGGTTTCTCTTTAAAATTAAGTGACTTAACTTCTACAGGTAGTTGGAAGTTGGGAAAGAAAGAAAGAAAATTATAGCAACAATTTTAGAAAACTAATTCTTTATTTACCGAGTTTTTCAAAAGAATCTCATTAGTGACTTTTAGTTACTCCTCATAGTATGAATCCTGAAAGCTACATTGGTACAAAGCACACTCCCTGCCTATCCACCTAGTCTCCATATCATTTCCCATAACATGAGATATAATTATCCCCTTTCATCACTTAGTGGGCTAAAAAATTAACTAAAAATTTAGAGTTACACCTTAGAAGGAATGTGTGCTTCTTATATACTGCCCCATAGCACTTAAAGTACTCTCTGGGCAATTTATAATTTAATTATGTAGGTACATATTGACACGCACCCCTTGAGATGGGCAGGATAAGTTCACTGATCTTGGAAGGACAGAAGGATGGGTCAACCTTGAGCCAGATACTTGAGCCCGTTGGGATTTAATTCAAGCAGTCAGCCAACTCTTAACTAGAGTCCTGCAATCTAACCACTGCACCATGTGGCTCCTGAAGGCATCCCTTGTTAAATTACAATTGTAAAAAGGTAAAGGTAAAGGTTCCCCTTGACGTTTTTAGTCCAGTCATGTCTGACTCTAGGGGACAGTGCTCATCCTGTTTTCAAGCCGTAGAGCCAGCATTTGTCCAAAGACAGTTTTCCATTGCCACATGCCCAGCATAACTAGGGAACACCATTTTACCTTCCCACCGAGGTGGTACCTATTTATCTACTCACATTTGCATGCTTTCAAACTGCTAGGTTGGTGAGGAGCTGAGACAAAGTGATGGGAGCTCGCTCCGTTGCGTGGATTCGATCTTACGACTGCTGGTCTTCTGACCCTGCAGCACAGGCTTCTGCGATTTAGCCCACAGCACCAAAATGTACTGCAATTATATTTCAATGTATTATAAGTGACTAGCTATTTATATTAGTTAATTCCATGTTCTGAAAGACAGGGGTAGGAACAGACTAAAGAGATAGGCTGTAATTAGAAAGCACATTAATGTTGCAGTGAGATGAAGGAGACTTCAGGTTTGTGAAATCGGACTTCAAAAGAACCTCATACCTAAGTCCTGAAGACCATAAGCTAACATAGAAAGCTCATGCTGTGGCATTCAGGTATTTCTAGGTGTTAAGGATTTTACTCATCTCTCATATCTTTTTCCCTGACTTCATACCAAAGTACAAGCCAATGTCCTATGTTACAGTCTAGGAAGCCGGTTTGTGAATTTTAAGGGTGGAGAGTTGGAAATGAAATATTTAGAACAGGTGTGTGGATAAGCTGCACTCCCATTCATTTTTTTCTGTTTGATGTGTTTAATAAAACATTCAAAGAGGAGTGTTCCATGTCTACACCTTCCATGATCATAAGTAGCCCTCAACACATGCAGAGGGCAACCTTATCTGACTCTGCTTTTGATAGAGACTCTCTGTACAATTTTGAACCCAGATTTTCTAGGACAGAGGGTGACAGAAATGGCAGTGTACAGGATTTGGGCAACACCCATCCCTCTCCTTGTGAGTTCAAGTAATACACCTCACAGAATGTCTGGCTAAGGCTTATATTGTGCATATGTTTTCTGGTTTGCTTGTTTTAAGATTTTGTTTCGTGTCACTACAAACTATAATTGAAAGCACTGTATGGACTTTTCAATAACAGTGAATTCAGACAGGTTGAAAGAACAAATATATCAGCGTAGATGCCTGTTGTGACTGCAGTTATTCACATTTGAAAGCTGGTTGTCATACACAAATTTTGTGACATTTTTGGTGACATTTTGTAACAGTAAGAAACAGTATCTATTTTTCAGGCGCCTGCATGTGCATATTCAGCATTCAGGTATAATCCATCAAATTTTGCATAGTCACTGCATCATACACATTAACCTCTGCAATCCGAGCACTTTTTCTAGACTACAGTGCGTAATTGAACGGCCAGATGATAGGATAATACTTACTACATATTATTTGTACTGAAGGGAGTTTCTAGAATGCTTTTTTTCCTGCTTTTAACAAATGGCATGGCATACTCTCTGATTTGCAATGGGCTTATACTGGGCAAATAATTCTCTGACATGTATCTTTCTAATTCAGATGACTGGTCCTTGGTATGAGATCACAACCGCATACTGAATTTCCTCTTTCAGCAACTTGTCTTTCAAATGTATATGTTTAGAATCCTTCTGGTGTTCATGTAAGGTTTGCTTAATTTGCTGCAGCTAACTGCAGCTATTTAATCATGTGCAGGGATGTGTCTTGGTCATATGCCTGGTTATGCATTCTATTGTGCAGCTCAGAAGTGCCCCTGGGACTTAATCAGTTATCTGCAATTAGCCACTGCAAGTTAACACACGTATTGCACAGTCTTATGCATGTCTAGACAGAAGCAAATCTCCATTAATTTGATATGACTTATTCCCATGTAGAGGGTTACATCTCACACCATCTTAATGTGATGATGGAATGATTAATAGTGGCACTCAGGATGCCAAAATAGGAAAAAATGGAGAACAAAAGCTTCAAATCTGAGCATACTAACATACCTTTATAGTAAATGGAGCTAGTTCATTCATTTCTTCACCTCAAAATCATAATCCGTGCCTCCCAACCACATATTTACAGACTTGAAAAATTTTCAAGATATAATTGACTGATGTGCTTTTATAAAACCACACGTACCCTTTTGAACTTGAAAAACGATATTCTGCATAACTCATTCTTTCTACCTAAATGTGACTTCTCTATTTTTCTTTAACCCTCACATGAGATTCTCCATCATAACTCTATAAATTGAGTGAGACTGCATACCAACATGAGCAAGCCACAGCTGCCAAATTCCCATTTGTTTGATCTGAGGTCCCTTTAGTTCCTATACTGAGTTTCATCTTTTTCTTTGTGATTGCAATGTGACAACAGAGAGAAGAAAGCCACTCTTCTTAAGAGACTGTTTGCAATTTAGGCATGTTTTAATTAAGATCAATTATTTATTTGGTTTTGAAGAAGTGTGGGTTAATTTTCTTCAAGACATGGTTAAAACTAAACATGTTTATTTTTAATTAACCTTTTTTTCCAGCTCATTATGTAGCAAATAGCTGTGAAGTGTGGGCTCTCATATATATTAGGAAAACCAATTAAATAGTGAAATCATCCATTATTTCAACATTTTAAATGAAATCAGCATGCATGATGGTGAAATTGTGTTTTTCCTTCAAAGGGCACCCTGATCTGAAAGGATGTTTCTTATCCCCAGGTAAAGAATACGAACAAGTTTATGCACCATGTCAAATACTATCATTATGCAGAAAGCTCTTCTGCAGAAATAATGCAGAACTCCAGAGGTTCAACCAGCTGCAGACTCTTTTAAGGTTACCCCTGTTCCATTTACCTAGCAAGGTGTACACCTACTTTGGAAGACAAATCTTCTTTAAAAGCTATGCATTTCTGCTGGAGTTGGGGAGAGTGCTTGGAAAATTCTGCTATAAGCAACACACACAAAATATAACCTCATACTGACAAACTATCCCATGGAGGTCTGAGGCAAACATTACCTAAAAAACTGGAAGAATACCAAGGGAGTTAACTGATTTTGCACATTCACCCCCCAAAAAATATTATTGCCAAAAACAAGTAATGCAAGAAGAAAATTCTTCAGCTATTGTGTTCATCACCCAATCCCACTCCACATAAACACTATGTTGAGCCAATAAAAATACCTGCAGAGATTTACAGGAAAACTGTCTCCTCTGCCCACCCTTTCACATCCTATTTCTTTTAAATCAGCACTTCAAATTATTTTTTTTAAAAAAAACACACACCATGGGAGTGAAAACCATTTCTCTGATCAATGTGCTTTCTGACAGAATAATGCCAAAGATTCTCACATGTGGAGGGAATGTACTAACAGAACCTGCCAAATCATTGTCGTTATTGTCAAAGAACAGGCCAAGATGCTCTGCTCCCTGGGGTGAAGAGCAAAATGGCAAACAAAAAAAACAAAAAACCTCATCCTGGGTCCAAAAACCAACAGGAGCTGCAGTTTAATTCTTTTTTCTTTCAATTGTGCTGAAGTGACAGAATTTTCCATGATATCTAGAAGGGAACAGAGCAGACCGTGTGGTACATAGTTTTCTTCTCCAAAACCTTGCTACTGCCTCCCAGCATTCGACATCTAGGACAACTGCTCCACTCTCCCAAGTGATAGACCAGTCTTGATATTTTTCTACTGCTTGTGGTGGGGAAAAGATTAAGGAGCCACACACAAAACTCCTGTTCTGATTCAAACCAGCATGAACACAGTTCAGTGATTGCTATTGATAATCCAATGCATTCCAGTGTTAGAGTAACAACATGAGAGGATTCATTCCTGGTTTCCCTCACATTTGTCCACATACATACATACATACATACATACATACATACATACATACATACATACATACATACATACATACATACATACATACATACATACATACATACATACATACATACATACATACATACATACATACATACATAATATCCAGCTCATGCCTGGAGCATATTGTATTAAAGCTTTCAGCCACTGATCCCTGTATTTTGTATATTCAATAGCATTTAAAAATTTATGTTTGCAAATTTGTCCCAGTAAGTTCAGCTGGAAGACCGTGTCCATGACAGACCGTATTTTATTTAAATTTTCAGCAAGAGTGCTCTACTTTTTGATATATTAAGATTTTTTTGTGTGCTGATATTCTCCGGCGGACTGATGAATTTGGCATTGTTTGCACTGTAATAACTGGAATGAAGCTTAGTTTTCTTCAGGCAAATCAGGTTTTGTTTTCTTGAAAATAATGCCCTAAATAATTGGGCCATGACTCCACATCAATTTTCGATATAGTTGGCACTAAGATGGATTGGTAGGCTGTAGTGTATGGGCATTTAGTGCTTTCAGGAGCCTTTAATTATTCACTTCATTTATTTCTCACAGAAAAAAATGGAAGTTCTTTCATGACACACCAGTGTACCTGCCATAATTTGAGAATTACTTGATTAGAAGCTGAATAAGTGGTACAGTACTTTGACTAAGAGCATATACTCCAAGTCAGTCTGTTTTCAAATTTATTCCTCTTCAACCATGAATAGGGGATATAAATTGTTGGTTTTTTGTTGTTCTTGCGCACAACAACAACAAACCCCCCACAGGCCTTCTTTTTGTGAGAGTGAGATATTATCCACCATTTTCAACAAGAGCTTCCACATTAGTATTTCTGTGCAAATAGCACAAACCATGCAGAATCCAAATGGCTCCTGTCTCCTTTCATATAGTTCTAAAATACAGATGCATTGGATTGATTGTATGTGGCTTTTTGACCAGTCAACTGCTGCTGTGCTTGCTGTTATGTATGCGTGCACAAGAGGTGTATGGATTGCATCCACTTTTCTCGATCCAAATTTATTTGTCTTACGTGTTGCAACCAATTCACTTCAAGCTGATTTGTTTGTTTGTTTGTTTGTTACCTTTCTCCCTACTGGGGGAGCAAGGTCACAACGGCTAAAGCTACACATTTAAAAACATTATATAAATATCATCTTTTTTAAAAAAACAATGAAAGATATATCAAGATTTTAAAAATCAAATTTAAAAACAATTAATAACATTTATAGCCCATCCTGGTCTATCAATAATTAAATATTTTAAAATATCTGTACATATGTAGGTAAAGGTAAAGGTTCCCCTTGACATTTACTCCAGTCGTGTCTGACTCTAGGGCATTGTGCTCATCCCTGTCTCCAAGCCATAGAGCCAGCATTTTTCCGGAGAAAGTTTCCATGGTCACATGGCCAGCACGACTAGACACAGAACGCCATTACCTTCCCATCGAGGTGGTCCCTGTTTATCTACTTGCATTTACATCCTTTCAAACTGCTAGTTTGGCAGGAGCTGGGACAAGTGATGGGAGCTCACTCCATCACATGGATTCAATCTTACGACTGCTGGTCTTCTGACCTTGCAGCACAGATGCTTCTGCGGTTTAACTTGCAGCTCCACCACGTCCCTGCGTACATATGTATTTTGCATAAAGAGTGAAGAAACATAAACCAGGAAAATAAGGGACTCTGACCTACTGCTCAAAGTCCTTCATGCTTTTCTTCCTCCCCTCTACTTCTTCCACTAGGAGCCAATCAATTTAGATAATTTAGGTCCTATTCTTAATGTTATTGTGAGCAACCTCATTCAAATCCCATATAATGGCACAAATGCAGTCAATTGGATCAAGATCTGTAGCAGCCTAAAATCAAAGTAGAAAAAAAATACTTACCCTACCTCCTGAAAATTCCAGCAATGCAATACCTCTCTCTCTCTCTTCACTCTAAAATTCTTCCCTCACAAAATAGTTGCCAATCATAGCCACAGGGAAATTCCTTTCCACGGGCATTTATGATTGGTGTTTCCAGGAGAGCTTGGGCTTTTCAATCTCCTTCTGCTTTGGGCTTCAAAATTCCTAGGAACTCTGTGGCTGGGGTTTCCAGGAGAACTTGAACTTTCTGTTGGCGGTTGAGCAGTTTATCTCTTTCCAGTTTTGGCTTCTTGGTCCTTTTACATATTATCTTCATTTTCTGAGTGAGTGGCTTTTTTAAAAAAAATCAAGTTTTTCAACCTTAATAGCCAAATAATGTATATATGTTCATGTGTGCTTATATTTGCAATGGAAAAAGGCATCAGTTTTGTACAAACATCTTCTGAAAATTCCGGAGAACATGAGAGAAAAGAAAATTCTCACACTCAATGTGAGGAGTTATGTAGAACTTAAAAATGCCTTGTCATAGTGTCTTGGTATGTTGAGACAGCCTAAATTCACAAGAATGAGATGTTTAATGAGCATTCTTCATGTCTCTACAATGAATTCAGGTGAAAAACTACAAGCACTCATTGAAACTGATGCTCTTCATCCATCCAGTCTGTCATGGTCTGGAGACAGCATTGGTTGCCCTGCAAAATGACCTTCTGAGGGAGACTGACAAAGGTAAAATGTCCCTGCTGGTCCCCCTTGACCTCTCAGCAGCCTTCAATATCGTTAATCACAGTATCCTCCTAGGGAGGCTCTCTGGGTTGGAGATTGGTGACCTGCCTTTGGCCCAGCTGTGTTCCTTCCTAGAGGACCATTCTCAGAGGGTGCACCTTGGGGAGATAATGTCCACTCCTTGGGCTCTTAATAGTGGGGTCTCTCAGGGGGCAATCATCTCCCCACTATATGAGGGGATATCTATATGAGGCTGCTGAGAGAGGTCATCAAGTGTTTTGGAGCTTTGTGTCACCAATATGCATATGACGCCCAGGTCTATCTATCCTTCCACCCCTCTGCAGAGGATGCCATCCTGTTCCTTGAGCGCTGCCTGGACGTTGTGCTGGGGTGGATGAGGGTTAATACACTGAGACTGAACCTGAACAAGACAGAAGTCCTGCCGGTGGGTCCTCCTAGTGCCTGAGGATTGGGGGCCTTCCTCTCACTTGTAGGGCTATTCTCTCTGCTAAGGCTGATGTTTGCAGTCTGGGCATTCTTTTTGACCTAATGCTATCAATGGAATCCATCTGTGATCCGTTCCACCTTCCATTTAAGGTGTCCCTTTCTTGACATCAAGTCCCTCACCACCCCGAGCGATGCATTGGTAATCTCGAGATTAGACTACTGTAATGTTCTCTATATGGTGCTGCCTATGAGGCTGTTATGAAAACTTCAACAGGTCCAGAATATAATAGCCAGATTATTGGCTGGGGTGAAGAAATACCATCACGACTCCCCTACTCTGGCTACCTTGCACTGGTTACCTATTTGTTTCCATGGCAGCTTCAAGGTGATGATGCACTGACTTACAAAGCTCTAAATGGTTGGGGACCTTGCTACTTGACAGAATGCCTCCTTCCAATGAGATCTGCCTATTCTACATGATCTTCCAAGGCCAGGTGGTTGAGAATACTGACCCCACAAGAGGCCCAAAAAGACACCCCCCCCCAAAAAAAAACCCAGGCCTTCTCGGCAGTTGCCTCTTGTCTTTGGAACAATCTCCCACCTGAATTTCACCTGGCCTCTTTACTGGGAAACTTTAAATGATCACTGAAAATGGATTTTCGGGCAGGCTTTCCCAGAGTATTCAACGTCTTAACTTCAGTGGTAGTTTCAGTGTTTTGCCTGATCTGCCATCTTGCCTTCAAATTATTCTATTATTTCTAGTTGTTACTTTGTTGCTAGTGTATATTTAGTCAACGTTCAATTTTGATGTTCATTGTAATTATGGTTACTGCCTTCTATGATTGTTTATCTGCCTTTCTCTTGGTTCCACCACCTTCACAGGTACATTTGATGGGGACACAGGAAAAGGCCTTCTCTGTTACTGCTCCCAGATTCTTGAATTCCCTCCCACAAAAGGCCAGACTGGCCCCATCTTTGCTGTCCTTCCGAAAGCAGGCAAAGATCTTTCTCTTCATGCAAGCCTTCCCTCAGTAACTAGCCACCCATGTGTGATTTTTAAATATATTACTATGCATTACTGCTTTGATTAGATTTCCGATACTACTTGTGTTTTCCATTTTTGTGTTTTCCATTTCTCAGAATGACATTTTCAAAATGTTGGTATACTTATTCATTTTTGCCTTAATATTGCCTGCTAATGATGCAAGATGCCTCCTTATTCTTTGTTCATAGTTTTTAAATATTGACTTTTAATGACGTTAACTACTGTTGTACACTTGTTTTCAACTATAAATATTGTCTTTCATTGTTGTAAGCCACCATGGGTCCTTTTCAAGGAGAAAGGGGAGGTAAAATACTTTATAATAAATAAATAAATAAATAAATAAATAAATAAATAAATAAATAAATAAATAAATAAGTCAATCAATCAATCAATCAATCAATCAATCAATCAATCAAGTCCATTCTCATTTCCAGAGTCTGCAGTATGAGAATAAGTATTCTAAGCATAAGTTTATAAAGATAAGTTTGTATCCTAACTTTCGCTATAGGAACAGAAACATTTCTGTTCATGAGGCAAGGCTCCCTTTCCCTTCCCCCATTCTGTGAATGCTGTGATACTCTGGTCTGTTAACATTTTACTGTAAAAAGTTATGACCCAAGGTTGATTTATTATTCACATACTGAGGTCTTTCCCACCACCTCCTCCATCCTTCTGTTACTGAAACTTAAGTGACACTTGGGAATAACAGTGCCTGGAAAGGGAAGCTGATGGAAATGGCTTTCTAGCCTAGTTAAAAGAGAAAGAACCTAAGATCCTTATGGAGTCATCACAAAGTTGACTAAAGCTGTTGACTTGACAATTTTGTAACTTTCATTCATGGCCATTTTGGGTTGGTTATGGGTAAGTGAGATCTCAGTGTTTTTAAATTGATTATACATTGAATTTATCAAGTAGGTACAAGTGTAAAAAGTGCTATCATTCAATTTTACAACTTGTAAAGTTGACTGACACCTCTTTTAACACCCATACCTACTCTATAAAGTCAAAATATGGCTAATTTAAAACACTGAGATCCCACCTTTCCTCAACCAACCCAAGCTGGCTTTGCATGTAAGTTAAAGCAATATTTGAACAGTTTCAAATGCAACTTGAAAACAACAGCAAATAAACCATTAAAAGCAACATAAGAAGAAGATGCTTATTATGTTGCCCTTCTTTCACAGGGAAATTCAGGGTGATATCCAAAGGAATCCCAACCATTTCTCTCCATTCAGGCACTGACCAGATCATGCTTTGTTATCTTTAGGAAACTGGACTGTGTACTTTGGGCCTTCAAACCACACCTTGACGATGGCAGTGAAGAGGGTGGCTGAGACAAAACCTCTGTTACATCACATCTTCTTGTACAACGGGGATTTCTTGTCCCTTCCTCTCAATTCAGCCCTGGTGCCCCTGGATAACATTACTTAAAGTCCTTCAAGGAAGATCCTAAGGTGTCCCCTCATCCACCAGGAGAAACTTGGGAAGCTGCTTAAAGAGCTGAAGCAAGAAAGAGAAGGAGGGCAAGCAGACTTCCTTTTGCACAACTGTGTATTTAGCCCATTCCAGTTTCTATCAGTAGCAGTACTTTTCAATCTTGGGCATGTGGTACATAAGTAGTACAGGCCATAGGGCTGCCAGGTCTCAAGGTGTCATCTGAAGCCTCTGAAAATGGCTGTTTCTTCACTTTTCTGGATAAACAGGCCAATCTCAAGGTAAGGTGTACTAAACAAGATCGAAGTCTGAGTCTATCATGTATGGCGTTTGTCATGCCTTTGTGCTCATTTCCTCCCCATTCCCCACCAGTACCAACACTCATTCCATTCTGCTTTAGTCCAGAAGTGTTTTTCTATGTGGTTGTTCACCTGTTTGTTTAAGTGGTGGCCATCAAATTATTATTGGTTCCAACCAAGGGTACAGCCATTGAACCAACGGTAGAATGATAAGTCAACGCTCACGTAAATCCTCCTGAAAAGTTGACTAGCAGTAGGATACTGGTCACTGTCTGTCTCATTCTCTAACCCCAACCCTAACACTGATAGGACACAATGTGAAGTATGACCACATAAGTCCCAGTCACCTTGTTCAGACATCAGTCTAACATTTCTATTCCATTTAGCATCCATTTTTACCGATGAAATGAGTTCAAAAACCGCAAAGAGGCATGAAATGTATCCCAAAATGGAAACCAGTGCTTCGGCTTAATCATATGAACAGCTGTCTCCCTACATTTCACCATGGAATGATGAATCCATTTAGACAAGGCAAGAGGGAGAATTATACATTGACAAATGGCAAATTCAGTGTGACCATCAGGCAATCCATTAGATAGCCATACTGCTCACAGCTGGATGCTTGCTGAGAAATGGCATTTGATACCATCATTGTTAGCCTTTGTATAATGCAATATTTATCATGGTAAGAAAGGAGGGGTGTATTTTTAGCTGCATCTTGAGTAACATATCTCCATGGTAACCACTTACTTGTCTTCACCGTTGCTGTTACAGGGAGGGTTGTAACATTAATAATAAATGGGATGCATCTAGCACATTTGGTTGCCGGTTGGCTCCTAGCCACGGATTCCTTTTCTCTGTAGTGAAAGGGCTTGCAACACTTAAGACGCAGAAGCAAACTTCCTTCATGCATTTTCTCTGAGATGACTGGTCGATTGTCACAGCTCTTGACAGAGGAAATGGTATGGTTGTTAAGGTCATCATTGTGTGGGCTTTAATGTTATTTCAGGCTATGACAGAAGTCAGAAAACAATATTATTAAACATATTAAAAAGCCAATGGGCAAGGAATAATGTTTTCTGTTCTGTGTGTTCTGTGCCATCAAGTCAGAACCAACTTGTAGAGACCCAAACAGGGCTTTCAAGATACACAAGATATTTAAAGAGTAGTTTTAACAATTCCACTCCCTCAGTGAGTTTCCATGGCCAAGTGGGGATTCAGACTCTGTCCTCCAGATTTTCAGTCCATATTTATCCTTTATACCATACCAGGAATGCTTTCTATCCTACAACTATATTGAGAATACATAATTGACACAGATTTGAGGTTTCTGATCATGAATTCTCTCAGCAAATCTTTGGAGAAAGAGGGACTTAATTAATGACCCCTAGAAAACAGAACCTTGTAATGAGGGTGAAAGAGGAGAGTGCAAAAAACGGTCTGAAGCTCAACATCAAGAAAACTAAGATCATGGCCACTGGTCCCATCACCTCCTGTCAAATAGAAGGGGAAGGTATGGAGGCAGTAACAGATTTTACTTTCTTGGGCTCCATGATCATTGCAGATGGAGACAGCAGCCCCGAAATTAAAAGATGCCTGTTTCTTGGGAGGAAAGCGATGACAAACCTTGACAGCATCTTAAAAAGCAGAGACATCACCTTGCCAACAAAGGTCCACATAGTCAAAGCTATGGTTTTTCCTGTAGTGACGTATGGAAGTGAGTGCTGGACCATAAAGAAAGCTGACCGCCAAAGAATTGATGCTTTTGAATTGTGGTGTTGGAGGAGGCTCTTGAGAGTCCCCTGGACTGCAAGGAGAACAAACCTATCAATTCTAAAGGAAATCAACCCTGAGTGCTCACTGGAAGGACAGATCCTGAAGTTGAGGCTCCAATACTTTGGCCATCTCATGAGAAGAGAAGAAACTTTGGGAAAGACCTTGATGTTAGGAAATCGTAACAGCAAGGGGAGAAGGGGGGTGACAGAGGATGAGATGGTTGGACAGTGTCATCGAAGCAATCAATATGAATTTGTCGCAACTCTGGGAGGCAGTGGAAGATAGGAGGGCCTGGCGTGCTCTGGTCCATGGGTCACGAAGAGTCGGACACGACTGAACGACTAAACGACGAAATGAGAAAACAGAAGAATCTCACACGAGAACTTGCAATACTGGGACCTTTGTCATAAAAACTTGCTTCAAAGTAGCATAGATTCCTAGTTACAATACTTGGTTTTTAAAACAATTAACAAGTCCTATAAGAAAAAGGAAAGAAAAGAACTTGGATAGCACATTTCATTGTTCACATTTTAAAATCACATGTGAAAATGAATTCCCCAAATTCAAATCGAAGTCTTGGATTTTGTTTAATAAAACAAAAATCTAAAAATTAGTTGGAATGGACATCTCAGAAGTTAAACGTTTCAAGCAAATTTGGACTTAGGCACAAATACATATACCTTTGATCAACCATACTTGATGTCTTAAAATAATATTTGTGTGTTGTTAATTGAACCACTCATGATTTTTCCCCATTGAAAGGAATGCCATGTGGACCAACTGTATACTGCCCACCTATGGCTGCAGATTCAGTTTCTTCATTGAATGGTCATCAATTCTACAGCAACAACATGGAAGACTATACATGCATGCTGATTCCTGAGCCATTGAGGATTTGGGGAAATTCTTACCCTTCTCTCTCTTTCACAGTACATTTTTAGTTGGATTGCCTAACATCCTCAAATCAGTACATAGCTCATCATCTCCATTTGAAAGTCCTGGAATCAGAAAATTGGGGGTCAGACTAAAGATTGGCCAAGATTTAAAAGCGTCAATTTCACTAGAATGAGGCCATTGACTTACTAGAGATTTGGTGAAGCAACTCCTTCATGAGTTCCACTGATTCAAATGGGTCTACTCTAACTGCAACACATTTTAGCAAGTATATCACAGTTAAAGTTGGCCCATTTCAATCAATAAAATTGATGGAGGAGTTGATCTACCAAATCCCCATTGATTCAAGGAGACTACTTTAGTACTTACTATTTACTGTGCTAACTCTCTGGATTTTGTTTAATACGTTCACTCAAATGTAAGCACCTATCAGCCGTATCTAGCTAAGGACAAAAGCATATACAGTAGATGGAACATCTTAAACTGTATACCTCATTTTATTTTTATTTAAACATCCCCCTCATATATGTGCTACATATAGAGGTTTGTAAAAACAAGGAGGATGTTTAAATACAAAAAAATTATGGGGGAAAGTTTAAATGTCCCACAAATAAGAATATGGGTCCACATCCAGATTAGGGCCATACACCTTTCTCTAGAATTCAGAAGAAGAAGAAATGTAGGTATGACTTCCCTACTTTGAAAGCTTTCATTCTTCTTAACGGGATAGAGAGGACTCTCCTTCACAATTTCATTTGAAACTGGTTTACAACAACAGAGGATGAGAAGTGCACCTAGACATGATCAAAGTATAGAAGAAGGCAAGTATAGAAGAATGCTGAATTGGGTGTGACTTATTAAGATGAAGAATCACGTAATCTTTGGTGTATCATAGCAAACTGTCCTGGCTAGAAAAGCAGCTGATGAATAGTATAGTATTGGCTAGACACACCTGCTGAGATTTTTCAGAACCAGCATAAAATATAGATGTTAAGCTGAGCAATTAATGGATATGTTGAGGTGGCCATGAGCTACAAGCAGAGGAAAGGAGGAGGAGAATTAAAGAACAATAAACTTGCTGGGACAGTTTTATAGTTGGGACATACATTATTATTCGTATGATGGGACTCATCATTTCCAAGGAACATTTTTAATTTGGTTTCCCTTAGATAAATTGTATTTCTACCAGTAGTGGATTTCATCTCCTTCAGGCTTGTCAAATCGGTAGATCTACTGCACATGTCAACAACAGGTGCACCAAATTTTCTCAAATAAATACTGTCATTCTACAAGAGGATAAGGAGGGCCTTTGCTCACTCATTTCATTCTTCCTTAGCTATTTTGTCATGGCTAGCAATAAATGACAATTTTATTTCAGAACTGAGTATATTGACAAAAAATACAAGAAATGCTCCAGGACTGGGCCAGTCAGATTCATATTATTTTCTTTTAACTACACAACATACAAGTCAATGTGAATTAGCCTGGAGTTTCCCCCCCCCCCCATGTCTGAATTTTTCTCCTCCACTTTTGGGGCTTCTATTCCCCCCCCCAGTGAATTCATTCATATCAACTCAGTATGATCGCTTGTGGTGATGTTTAACCCTTCTGTGGAATGGTTTGCAGCCATTCTGCCTCTAGGCACTCCATTTGATTATAGAGCACTGAGGCAAGGCATCAGATCTGTTTAGATAGTAAATGGACTGCTGTGTTAAATCTTTCTTCACCAAACCTGGTGCTTGGGTCTACTTTTTTTCTCATACTTTCATTTCCCTGACCATCCTGTTCTATTCCATTCTGTTCTTCTTTTTTGAAAAAGGCATGTATTGTTGCGCTAAGACACTTAGGAAACCGGGGAGGAAAAACAGTGGAGAGATAGCAGATTGTGAGGAGGAAATTTTAATCAGGACTTATTTGCAACTTGTTGAGGTAGCTTTGCTATAGCTGTGCCTTCTGCAACTCTGGACAGGCACAACAGAGCTAACTGGTTGCAAAGAAGATTGATTGCCAATTTCCTTCTGTTTTGCCAACTCCTGTGTGGTCCACTAAAGCAAACTGATATGGAGAAGCACAGTTTCCCAGATGTAACTTCACAGTGGATGCATGTGCATTTTTCTTGCTGCACCTTCAGTTTATGTTTTTAGTAGCAATTCAACAAGATTTGCAAAATCCACATTTCAGAGGGATACAATTTAAATATACAATAATGTCAATACAGGAGAAACAAAACAAGACCGATATGTCCATCCAAAACTAGGGCTTAGAGTGCTTAGCTTTTAAAATCTATGAGTTGAATCTCTCTGTAAATAATTATGGCTCAAATCCAACAGTAAGTCACAACTAAAGTAGGCCTATTGAATTAGTGGGGATTTGGTGAGTCAAGACTTCTGTAACTTCCATTGAATCAACAGGCCTAGTCTAGTTGTGACTTACTGCTGGATTTCAACCTGTGCTAGTGATAAAATAGGGTTGCCAATGTTTTTTGCCATAGATCCAAATCTTTAAGTGCTACATAAGAAAAAGGTACACCATGGGTCCCTTAGTGTTGGGAAACTCTGCCTCTATTGATCAGTGTAGGTGAGAATTTTACTTTAGTGTGCTCTTGATAAAAATCTACATACTTTAAAATTGTCTGTGTGGGAGAAAGAGAAACTGATTTTTTTTTCCCTCTCCACTGTCACGGCCATTTCACTGTATTCCCTGATCTGTGCCATAGTTCAGAGGCTGAGAATGTTACTTTTCTGCTCAAGGTATTGTAGTTCCTAAAAGCAGTGTTGTTAAGCTTTGTCTAATGCTGCTGAATGCCACCTTTTTCCTTCCTTCCTTCCTTCCTTCCTTCCTTCCTTCCTTCCTTCCTTCCTTCCTGGATCAAGTCAGTAGGAGGCACCAACAATGCCTGCTTTCTGATTTGGTAACACAGTTAGCAATGTCTTCTGGCATTACTCTGGCATTGTCCCATCGGCCAAGAAAGAACGATGCCAAAGAAGGGAACTGCTGCCATTGAGTCTATTACCAATATTAGTGAAGCAATTAAACATGATTTTCTGGCCCTCCCAAAGAGTGACAAGGCCTTTGGCACCTACAAACAGAACTATGAAGGGGTGGCAGAGCTATTGCAGCTACGTTTGGTACAAATTATAATACTAGAAAAATGTTTCTTTCCACTGCTCATAGCCCTAGGTGAAGTACCCGTTTAAGCTATATGTATCTCAGACATCTTATTCCTTACACTAAAACATTTGTTTTTATCTCTCTGCCTCAGATGTGATAAGGGAGCAGAACTCAGTTTTCTTCTGCTTCTGTGATGTGTTACATGGGCTTCCTGTCTATGCCCGTGACAGCTTTAAAGATGATACAGTTGAAGGCTTTGCAGAAGGCAGATCAACAGGTGAGCTGAGATTTAGAGGTGGGATTGCAAAGGAGAATAGGTATTCATTGTTTCTCATGTAAGGGTGTAGTCATCAACTAAGAGAAAAACAAAGGCATAATTGCTATCTTGAATCATATTAGGGCTACATTTCATATTGCACAATTAAAAAGTCTGCCACAATTGGTCTGATGCAAGAAAGAATTATACTCTGATCCAAGAAAGAATTATACTTATTGAGAAACTCTCACCAAATTCCCACTGGTTCAATGGGTCTACTCTAATTGCAACTTCTCATTGCATTTGAGCCATGCTCCTCAACTGCAGATACGTCTAATATACATGCTATGGACTGCATCACAATCGAAGATAGAGACTCCATATGATGTGTATGCTGCTTTAAAAAGAAGTCATTCTACATTTTGTGTTGGAATGGGTGCACACAGGGATTGCCCAAGATTTTGTGCTGTCTGAGGCAAAAGATCAAATGCTACCCCTCCTCCTTACAGGACTTTGACTTAATAAGTAGCATAGCTCATTAGTTTTGAGGGAAATGGTGGTGTCATGAAAGCTACATTTCAATGCTATGTAATTTGTGGGAACAAAATTACTATAGTGCTATAAGGAATAATGTTTTCTAGTTACTTTAAAATACTTTTAAAGGCATGTTAATGTATTTTAGGAGTCTTTTGACAGGACTTATTCTTAGCATTCCTAAATATTATGTGTTTTTATGTGGTGGTGTTTTTTTTAAAGTGGGGGAAATAATGAGCAATGCAACAAACAACATAAGTTTTTTTTTCAGCACAGTAATGAGTAACAACACTAGGTTACTTCTCTAACCCTCAAATGTACAAGAAATGTTTTTCTGGAAACCACCCAGTGATGTTTCAACACTAGCAATGAAGCAGTAGAGAAGTAGTTTGGGAAGTAAGTAGTTTAGGCAGTACAATGCTAGCAACAGAAAAAGCATAGTTCCATCTTCCAGAAGCAACTACCTCTTGAGTTGCTTCACTTCTCATCTTAGGGTTCACTCTTGTAGACACATCATAATGTGACTAAATTTTCCTCATATATTTCTTTATTTCCCCCTCATTTTGTTGTTTAGTCGTTTAGTCGTGTCCGACTCTTCGTGACCCCATGGACCAGAGCACGCCAGGACCTCCTGTCTTCCACTGCCTCCCGGAGTTGGGTTAAATTCATGTTGACCACAATTCAAAAGCATCAATTCTTCGGCGGTCAGCTTTCTTTATGGTCCAGCTCTCATTTCCGTACATCACTACAGGAAAAACCATAGCTTTGACTATTCGAACTTTTGTTGGCAAGGTGATGTCTCTGCTTTTTAAGATGCTATCGAGGTTTGTCATCGCTTCCCTCCCAAATTTCCCCCTCATACCGTAGACCTTATTTGTATACATAAAAAGAAAATCCACATTTCCTTTATTCCAGCCTCCACAACCACTGAGTAGTCCACTAGCCATATGGGGCAAGTTAGCCCATTTTTAAGGAATCTGTGCTGTTGTTGGCTTTTTTCCCCCCGCTTGCCTGTCACTTCAAAAAGAGAAGCTGTCAAACTTTTGGCAATAAATAGCTGATGGGCTGTGTTTGGCTTGGTGATGTCTGCCTAGTCTCTTTTCTCATTTTTGAAGTGCTAATTTGGATTCACACAAATAATGCTCCTTCCTGTCACAAATATGCCTGCTGGAAGATTCTGGGAGTTGCAGTGCAAAACATCTGGAGGGCACCAAACTTGAAGATGCTCTAATGATTAGAAAACTTTATGCTGCTTTCCAGACATTGCAACCTGGTTTACAAAAGTTTGTGTGCAGTTTAAGTTGGAGAAGCAAGGAGGGGAAAGCCAAAAGATTTAGTGGGGTCGGACAGTGGTGTTGGGTAAGAATGATCCAAATATTTGCTTTGCTCATAATTCCAGACTGTCAATAGAAATCTTCTAAACTCTTGGGGCAAGGCCACAAGAATTTAGCACCTTTGTGGAACTCAACAATACTGATCTTCTAGTACAAATCAAGTCCGAGAGGAGGAAGTTTAGCCTCATGCCCTCTTGTCTGGTATGCTCCCACTTCAATCCAAGTTTCAGAAACTGGTTCCATTCCAACACAATGAGAACATACTTCCATTCTAGAGTATGGGACCAGTGCTGAAAGGAAAACTGTTGGTAAGAGGATAGAAGAAGCTTGGGTTGAATTGATGACTCTTGAGGAGTCTAGCAAAATCTAGGGAGGTTCATTTGGTTGCAATGAGAGGAGGAAGTTCTTCTCTACTGTGGTGCTCCACATGGAAGGATCTCCCTATTGAGACTCAGTGGTTTCCCAGTGTTAAATGTTTCAAAGAAACACTTAGTTGTTTGCCCAGGCAGTGTCCTAGTTTGAAAGAACAGTATCTAAAAACGAGTGCGTTTTGATCACTGCGTTACTTTTAGCAACCGCTTTCATTGTTTCCATTTTTATTGCAAGCCAATTTGAGGTTTGTTATTTTTTATTGAAAAGACATTGGGATAGAATCAGAGCTGTAACTAGTCACTTTGGCACTCAAACCAAATGCCACCAACCTGCACCCAGGCAGCCCAGAGGCACAGATACATGACCCATGACCTACCAAAAAAGCAGGAAGAGAATGTAGTCCCCCTGCAAAAAGAAAGAGAAAACGGGGCAGAAAGGTGTTGCTATTTGTTTTCCTAACCCCCACCAGTGCAGTCAGTTCTAGAGGGTGGCACCCTTGGACAAAGTCCTGGTGGTTCCAACTTGGCTACATCCCTAGACAGAACATACTATCCCCAGCATTCAGTTAACTGCTGTTGTCTGAAAACGTTCAGGTTTCAGACAACTGAAATTACCTATGATGTGGTGGCAGGTGGTTATGCACCTTTAATGAGACTCCCTCTTACTCATACTTAATTGTGTGGTGCTTTTTTTTTAACTAACGGAGGTACCAGAATCTAAAAACAAGCTGCCCTGAATGTGAACTCTATGCTCTGTTCATAGCATGCTTGTCAGAAATACTGGAAGTGAAGGAATAAGAAGTAGGGGAACTCTTTTAGGGTTGGAGAGGCGGATTGCAAAGAAGTCCACAAGTCCCCCCCCCATCCCTGGCAATAAAGGTACCTCCCTACATCGCTGGCAGTGTGGCAGTTATCTAGCCTAAGCATTTATGTTATTCCAACCAAGCCTGTGGAGAACCCACAGAGAGAGAGAGAGAGAGAGAGAGACAGACAGACAGACAGAGATAACAAAATAAAGCAGCCATTTGCTGTTCTTTCCTGACATCCAAACTGTTCCTAAGGTGGCCATTTTACACTGCCTCCTGGTGGGACTGGTTGCCGATGGTTCTCGTTCTTTTTTCCCTCCCTCTTCCTCCCTCAGACACTTCAAATCTCTGTCAAGTCCTAAACTTCTCTTAGAATTTCAAGGGTTAGGAAATGAACTGGGTAAAACTGGATTATGCTTTATTCCCTACGAGAGATATGCTGTATATACAAGAATCTCCTGGAGAATAAATACATTTTTCAGCTCCTCATAATCACATTTGTTCTCCTCTGCTCATGTAGCACGCACCTGCCTTGTTCTGCCATTACTCTTGGGTGCAGGGGGAAGGATGCTCAGATTTGCAGCCTAATTTGTTCTCATAGTTAGCTCCCAGCCACATAGAATAAAAATGATCTTTTCTATGTTCAGGGAAACACAGCAAAATAATGAAGCCAGGTGCGCCGAGCCTGCTGCATCTTTTATAAACAGGCAACTCTGAGTATTGAAGAAAGGATTTTAGAAGGTAGGATATGGTACCTGAGCACTTCTGACCAGTTTGGGGTGAGGTTAAGGGTTGAGAAATGTATATTACAGGAAGTGCTTGATTTCTTTAGAATGGTTCCATGGAAGTATCCTGCCATAACTGAAGTAGTGATGTATTAGAGGAACATGCACACTTTAAATAGCAGTGCCCTTTCAAATAATATATCCACCAGAGGGGCAAATACATCTGTCATTTGTAAGCTGAGATTTGATATAAAATGTGGGGTTTCTGACATGCCTGACACAGAGTTGTCTCTTGAGAACTTGGCTGGCTGTGGGTGAGTGTTTAGATACCAGAAAGAGAAGTAATGAGAACATCAATAGCAGCAAGGGAAAGAGGAGGAAAAGCTTCCCATGCATTGTCCCTACAGATTTGTTGGGATCCTTTCAACAACTCGATGTGGTACCATCTCCTGAAAGTGGGGAAAGAGGTGAAGTAAACTTATCTGTAATTGTGCTCCTTCACCCATGCAAGCTATCAATGAATGGATAGGTTTGGACAAGTCAACTCTTCAGACAAAGCTTCACTATATATCCCTATATATCCTTTGCAATGAACAGACTGACCACCACTGTCATGTAAAAAAATAGGTATATTATAAACTTCAGATTGGAGATTTTAGGTAAAAATCTGTTGTTAAAGCTGGAAGGACTCCTGACCTTGTAGGAGTTACCCCATTACAGACATGCACAGAATGTATTTCACATTTATTCTCTTTCGCTCTCAGTCACCTATCTCTGCTTTATTAAGTGCAGGATAATATGGCTTCTCAAATATTTGCCTCTCATCTCAAAGTCAAAATATATGTAGCACTATTTGCATGCCTAATATTTAAGGGGGTTATGGAACAGATCATCTCATCAACCATTGTGCGCAATGACTTTCATTAATCCCCTTCGTTCCAAGGAGTAAGTGAATATTTTATCATCAGCCATCAATTTGCCAAGTGTAGATTCAGTGAATTCCTACTGAAATCATGCTAGCAATCCTAATTAAGGCAGGGCAAGATTTTCATGTCCTCGTTTATTTGTTTATGTTTTTATAGACGATTGCACAGCTATATAACAAGTTTTTTTAAAAAAAAACTCTGGGTAGTAAAAACAATAACAATTACAAATGAAAATTATTGCTGTGGATATTTCCGGAAAGTGAGTGGATATGCTTTGACTTTGAATACTGAATATCAAGCCTGGGCAGTATCTCTCAGTGAAAAAGTAACCCTTAAAATGACAGTGACAAAAGAAATAAAGATGGGCATGAACCACTGAATCAGCAGTTCGTGCCAGTTTGTTTCTCAGCTGAACTGGTGTTGGGTGCTTCCCAGCTCCACCTCCTCCGATGGGCACCCACTCAGAGGGAGAAGCCCGGCTTCCCTGCCCTGCATCTTTTAGGTGCTGGCTCTGAGGAGGTGCCTGCTAACGGAGTCAGGGCTGGGAATTGCTGGACACTTGTTTGAACAAAAAAATTAACTAGCACAAACCACCAGTTCACCGATTTGTGCCCATCTCTAGAAATAACAAAACAGGATAAGTTTATGGAATGTTGGTCTATTTTTCTGTGTATATATTAATAATAACTCTCCCTCCATTAGATTGTCCCAGGATCAGGTCAGCTTCTGGAAAGATGTTCTGTGAATATAAGAATGAATTTTCGTCCATGTAACCTTAAATTTTTCTATACCCAGTAACAGATTTTGGATAAGTAACATTTTTTTACCCTCCGTACCCCCATTTAGTGCCAACTGGAACCAGTGAAGATATCTGTTATTAGTCTGAACTAAGGATGGCATCTTAATTTCCTTGGAATAAGTATGCATATATGTGAGCTATGTGATCACAAGCTTTTGTGTACTTCCCAGATAGTATGCCCATTTCAACTATTGTGAACTAATTCAGATGAAACATTTTTAAAAAGGACTGGGCTGCAATTCAGTTTCATTAAAATCAGTGTCAGGTTTGCCATGATGCCCTAAACTAGCGAACACATATTCAAATCTAGCAGAGGGTTGAGTTATCTCTGTAGCACTACAGGTCCTACCCATGTGAATGCACCACATTGTCACTGGAACAATCTCTAATGGAGAGTGAGAGGAACAACATTCACTGCATGCACACAGACCTTTAGCTTGTGGCCTCTGGCACTTCTGGCTTGGTATAGCCGTTTTCCCTTGTCTTGCATTCTCTCTGTGTGTTTTAACAAATGATAGCACTCCCCCTACTGATTTGAACCTGCTGGACTTGCTCTCTGAGCGATCTAATGTCTGGTACATTTGGTAGTGCAAAGATCTCATCAACACCCTTTCTGTTCCTTGTGTCACATGCCATTTTCGCAGTGCAGCCATGCAGAGGCCATGGATGCTCACCAATGTCTCCTCTACGCATGCAACTGTCTGTCAAAGGGAAACACAGCTGGGAAGTGCTAAGTACACCGCATAAAAGCCTGCAGGCTGGTTGCGCTTCAGACGGCACCATGCTATCATAAATGTTTGCATCATGCTGAGGGTTCTCTCATTCTACTGTAATTTATTAAGACAAAATGGCATTCGTCCACTTTGACGCTCACTTGTTATTGATCTGGCCTTGTGTCATGTATTGAACAGTTCAAGTTTTTATTCCACCACAATATCAATTAACACAAACAGAAGGCACTTCCAGGTCACTATTTCTGCACCTCTGACCTTGGAATTCAGCAGTTATGATGAAGATGTTTGGCTGAGCTCTGAAGGTTGTACATTTGTGGAATGTGATCCTGTGTATTTCTTTAGAAAGTAGTCTTACTAAATTCTGTATGATTTTGAAAGCGAATTATTCCATTCTAAATATAAGTGCCAGGTCCTTTTAATGATGTATTAAATTGTACATTCAAACTGTTACCAGAGATTACGTTTGATGGCAATACCATATAATGTTACAAATATCAAAATCATAACTCATCCATTTATCAGAATCAGCACATTAGTATTCAGTGTACATCATCAGTTTCAAAGTTGGCACAGGAGGTGAGATAATACAGGGCTGCTATTTGGTTATCAGGTGTTCTGTGAAGTACACCTTCCCGAGATTAACTGCAGAGAAAGAAGCATGGGAAACGGATGTTGACAAATGATGCCTGGTTCATTTCCCCAAAGCTCTCTGTGGGTAATTATCTTGGGTCCATCAATATGAGCCACAAAAGAGGGGTTGACTCGAAACACAGCTTCGTTCTGCAGAACAATGCAGCTCTTTGCAAATCAGGGAGGGGGATTTTGTGGGCATCCAGAGGTTGTTGGCCTGCCACTCCCATCACTAACAAAGAAGTGGCCATCTAAAATCCCCCACTGTTTTTTTTTTGAGGGGGCCACACTTTTTTCTGTTCTATTGCAAGTAGTCTCAAATCTTGCCCTGTCAACAAATTGCCATTTTCAAAGAAAAGATTGACTAGAGCCTCTTGTCTCCTGGTATCTCTTGATGGGTAGCTTCATCTGCCCATTTAGTCAATCCATCAACTGTGGATCTCCCTTCTGCATTACAAGTGTCAATACATGTTATATTCGACACAGGCTTCTTCAGCATTGGCTGAAGTCCTGTTCCTTTGTTGTGCACGTGGAAGGCAAAGGGCATAACTTTCAGTGCCTCCTAGTTGGCAATTAACAGGTCCCAGCTGGGATTCTCAAGGGCACAGTAAGCCAACAGGCAGGCATGTGCCTAAGAATGCCAGCAGCAGCGCCTTAATTGTCAAATAGAAGTGACTGCATGCTATATTGTTTGCCATCTTTGTGCATAACAAAGCATGAGGATTTCAGGTTCTTTGTATACTTTTTTACATGAGTCCGAAGACATTTCATGCTGAAAATATTAGCCCCAATCATGTAATCTTACGAATGAGCTCATAGGAGGCCTTCGTTTTTCTGTTCATCCTATAACCTTCCTGTCTAAACTAAGGTTGCTTCCTCTCCTTCTTCTCTTCAGTCTTCTTTTCCTCCAGCAATTTATTACTTCCCTTGTGCTGAACTGTTTTTCCCCTCTACCCCCCCCCCAATTTATCCAAGCAATTACATTGCTACATATGGCAAAGCCTACCCAAATTGCTTCCTTCCATTCTTTTCTTCCGGCCTTTTTCCCCCCATGAGTGATGCTTTTGCATGCATCTTCTTTTATTGGATTTCATCATATCGATTTCAGCTCAGAACCTGAAGCTAATTTTAAAATCTAAATTTATCATTTGAAAAAAAATCCTATGTTTGTTCACTTCTGCAGATCTGATCATCAAGTTCTAATGGATCTATTTCCTTTTCCCGTGTACCTTCAACTGTATACCTTTTTTTAACATCTGGAAAGCACTGAATCATAATATAATAGCAGCTGTAATCATCATACTTTAAGAAGCAAAATATCTTAGGGAAAAAAATACTGGAGTGTTCCTACCCACCCATAGTGTTCATTAATTGATTTTTTCCCCTGGTGGTTGTCCATTACAATCCATTTGAAAATACTGTGCTGTTCTCAGTTAGATCACATAAGATGGGTGTTAGATTACATTTTGTCAATTTTTTTCAAGGGCAAAACTGTCACTTCTGGTTAAAAAAAACATGTTTTGTACATTAAATTACAAAAGTAGCATTCTCCCCTTACTGCATGCCTCTAATGACACATTTATGTATTTTTAAGGAGAACAGAAGTGAACTGTGTTGCAAAAGAGGAAGACTGCATTTTCACTGTAAAAATTAAGCTTCTAAATATTTAGGGACCCAGACCCCAGTATGGCGCATGATCCAAAAGGGGGCTTCTTATAACTAAAGGCTATGGTGGGATACCTATCCCTGATTGAACCACAGCTCCTCTGTGCCAAACCCTTGTGAAATAAGGACCCACCTGACAATGAATCAGATCATTGGTCACTTTCCAACTCCTGGTAGTTCTCAAGGCCTTGGGGGAAGGTTCATTGAGATGTCATGCTTCCAGCCTTGAGTGCCATCACACAAATAGATGGGACATAGCTCGACTGCAGGTGAAAACTGGTTTAGTGCTTATTCCACCTTGCCTGGAAACACAGGGAGGTTTTAGGATATGGGCCCTCTAAGTGATTCCACCATCCATTATTCTTTAGGGGTGCTATGACCAAAAAAACAAAACCCAGATGTTAAACCAATATAACTTTTGCGGTGTCATCAGTGTTGAGATCTAAACTCAGCAATGACTTTCAGACCCCCCCCTTTGCAGTGACTGTCCCCACGACTGTTCTTCTGCCATGTAACAAACGGGCTGAGGGGAAAGTATGCGGATACATGTGAATCATCTGACAACTCTCAAACCAGAAATGCAATGCAGATGACATTGTGCTATTTCCTTCGGGAGAGGCATAAGCCACGCTGTGAATCACATGTGATGCCATCTTCACCCTTCGCTCTTCTCTTGCCTTTGTTTAGAACTCAAATTAGAGATGAACTGAGATGGCATTGCTCACAGGTTTCTTTGTCTGATTCTCAGAAAACAGTTGGGGATGCTCAGAGCGTTATTCCCTTGGCCCAGGACAGACCCCAGAGTCATCAACATACATTTCTTGCACAGTCATGAACTATAGGAAAGCAGAGATACTGGAGCAAGATCAAGGCTTCCTGCTGCTTGGGAGGCTAGTTGTCAGGTAGGATGGTGGCCCTGTTGGCTTACACGTGCAGTAACTTAGCTGAGTTTAGGAGCAGTGTGATGGGACAACTAAAGAATTTATTTCAAATTTGTTAGCAGGGACAAGATTAATGGTAGCTAGAAATTCAAAAATAAAATATAAATTTTCAATGAAACAAATGGTAGAAAGAGTTAGTTGTGATATGTTATTGTAAAAAAGAGGGGGTGTCAGTAGATGGTGTTTTGATGATGTAGATAGACAGTTAGGGCATAATGTTCAGACTTCAAATCGCCCTGAACATGGAAAAAGCAAAGCACCATGATTTAAATGTGAAGGGTCTGATGCTAGTCATGAATCCTGTCAGACAGTGTGGGAAGGCCCTTTTGTTGTAAAGCAAAAGCTTATTGCTATTAATTACTTAATTGACAGGTCTAAAGGTGTCATTAAAACCACCTTCACATCCCCATCCATTACTCATCGCTGTTCACATATGGTGATGGTCTCTGTTATGGACGTGTGAATTATGTTGTATTTTTCAAAAAATACAATTCAAATCTTTGATTTTCTGTACTCTTAAACTGTTAAGTGCCTTTCCATGTTATTTTTCTATAGAAAAGTTTTTGAGAAATGTAGTAGTCTAAAGCAGTGGTCCCCAACCTTGGTCCTCCAGATGTTCTTGAACTACAACTCCCAGAAGCCTTTACCACCACCTCTGCTAGCCAGGATTTCTGGGAGTTGAAGTCCAAAAACATCTGGAGGCCCAAGGTTGGGGACCACTGGTCTAAAGCTTTAAATGAGAAAGCAATTTCACTGCAAACCATAAAGGACCAGCAGATGCAAGATCAGAGAAAGGAACGATCAGCAAAGGCAGGACAAGAGGAAGGAAGGAAAGAAAGGGAAATAAGGGGGCTGTGGGCTGGAATGCAAATTGCATAGCATCCAGTGTGAAGGGTGAACTCCCAAATCAATCTGCAGCTTCTGTATGAGCACTGACTGCAATTTCAAATGTAACACAGGTTGTGGATTAAATCAAAATGATTTGGTATTCCACTGTACTCGCATCCTGAGACAAAATCCTTGACAAGCCTGAGATCCAATGTCACTCTTATGACATTGACCTAGCAGCCCTAGTATAGGTACAGTTAGGTGATGAAAGATTTCAATATCTTGCAAAAACTAATGGTCGAGATGATGCTTCCTTTCCCCTCCAGCAACCTTTTTATCATGGTTGTTATTCAAGGATATCATTCTAATTTTTGATAACAACCCCTTGAAATCTTGTTCTTGTGCCTTTTGACCAAATGGGCAGTTTTAGAGGAATCATTGTTAAAGGTGTGAAATTGTTTTCTAGGCATCTCACTCTGTTCTCAGGCAGGATCCTGCAGGGTGGGTAGGAGCCACAGAGGAGTATCACATTTCCTTTACTTATCTCCCAATCAAGGTCATCAGTCAGGGCAACTAAAGCCATTTCAGACCAAGTAAGCCCATACATGGACTGGACCAGGACGAGGTGTGCTTGGTGCAGAGACTCACGTTGTACATCGTAGATTAGAAATAGATTCCAAGGGAAAATGCATTGGGCTCTTTTTGTTGTTTTTCGTTTCGCACACAGCCTTGAAACAAATCCTTCAATTATTCAGGAGTTTTAATGCAGAGTCATATGTTACCTAGCTTTCATGATAAGAAATTTGCATTGTGGCCTCTCCTATGACAAACTTAAAGACAGAAGGGAAGGGAAGAAGCAGCAAAACAGTGTGACAAATGATTTTCATCAAAAAACATAATGCCTTGGCAAATCTCCAGGATTACCCAGAGGACAAGTTACAGGAAGCCTGTTGCACGCGCGCGCACACACACACACACACACACACACACACACACACACACACACACACACACACACACACACACACACACACACACACAATCATAGAAATGATTCCAGTCCTTGTTTGCCAGGACTGTGAACAAAGGATAGTATTAGTTTGTATGAATATGTTCATTTCCAACAGCAAACACTCAACAGACAGACAGTACAATTCTGTGAAATAATTTCACTCCTGGAGCTGCCACATTTGAGACAAAGGGTCCCATTATACAGAGAGATAGCTGGTGTTTTTGACCACTTATGTGTAGTCCAGTGTCAGTTATCTTCCTGCAATATACAGGATGACAATGTACAGGAAATCTCAAACCAGCTCAAACTTGTTCTATGTCCAAACCAGACTTTTCTCCTCCAAAAGCTTGGCTGTTCTTTTTTGGAGTTGGGCTTGAACAATTCCTGTACACATTTAGGAGTCTCCTTTAATAGAGATCGCTCCCAGTGAAGCAACTATTTCCAGCAGGATCAAACATGATCCTGTATCATATATGATCACACTCAAAGTGTTTTTTTAAAAACTTTTTTGGCTCAGCTTTCGGTAGTAAATTTCAACCTCAAAAACTAATATGTTTAAATAATGTAATCTTGCTTCCTAAAGTGATTCATGATAACTCTTGCTGAAGACTTGACCTTCAGGAGATACGCATTCCTACTTTAGTTTTCGTAACAGAATCTTCTCCTTTCCTAGCTTTGGCAACATGTTGTAATGCTAAATTATGGCTGCATTTACAAACTTGAATTTAATTAACACATGCTAACACTGAAGCTATAAATAAGAGATCCAGCAAAATAAATTAATAGTTGCTTAATAAAATTGTAGGCTTTGAATTAGAAAGTAAACAACCATGGGCAAGCCAATTAAAAAATAAATCTGGGGTCCATTTCCAGCTGAGTTTTGAAATTATAGGACTTCAAGAGAGAATTTTTTCAGGTAGTTTTGAATCTGTTCTCTAGAATCTTGATTGTTTATCCCCATAACCAAGAGAGATAAAACTGGTTTCAGTGGATCAATATAAACATTCCTGTACATGTGCACAAGAAATTTAGACTTCCCAAATTCTGGGACCATGTTTATATAATTCTTGACACCTGCTTCTTACCTTTCAGAAAGCAGACCTTTATGTTCTCCTATTGATCATGGTGGAGTTATATACAAAGTGATTTTCCTCCCTCCCACTTTCTTCACCAAAAAACTTGCTTGTGCTGAATGCACTGTTAAGCACTGTATCTCATTGACTCAAAACAGGGTTAACGATTGGCACATTCCACACCTATCAAACCATGCTTTGAATGATGTCTGTAATCCATACCTAAGTTATTTGCTGTTCAGTCAGAAATGACTTATAGGAAACCTGGTAGGGCTTCCTGGGCAAATGAGATATTAAAGAAGTGGTCTTACTAGTTCTACACATCCCCAGTGAGTTTTTCCATGGCCAAGCATAGATTTGAACCCAGGACTCCTAAGTCCTATCCACTACACCATACCGGAATAAAGGCAAGTCTGCATTGTCCATGTTGCTTGCAGGCATATTAAGAAATAGTTCCAGCTTTCATACATGTCCCCCTGCAAGCAGGATTTTGAGCAGGAAGTGAAATTGTTGTTTCATTGTGTGTTTGAGTTTAGAGATGAGCACAAATTGAGAAACAAATTGCAAAAATGCAAAAATTGCTAATTCATCAATTCATATTTGTACGAATCAATGCCCCCTGATGAATACGAACCAATGGATTTGGAGTTATTTTTGATTCATTGATTTGTTGGACTATAAAATGCAATCCCCAGACATCTAAAGACACCAAAACTGCAGAGAAACATTCCATGACTCTCCTCTACAATCCCTCCAAGTTTGGTGAAGATTGGGTTGCGGATGTCTGAGCTTTAATATACCCACAAATAGGGCCACCAGGACACTTTCCCCCATGCACCTAAAGACACCAAAATCACAGAGAAGCTTCCGTTGATGCTACTCTACAATATCTCCCAGTTTGGTGAAGACTGGGCTTCCCCAAACCAGCTAGCTTCTAAGGGGCATTTTCCTGGGGTGACCCACTTTGTGGGTGTATAACTTGGATGTCAGAAGCCCAAACCTGACCAAACTTGGAGGGATTGTAGAGGAGAGTCAGGGGAAGCTTAAATGCAAAAATGAATTGATGAATCGATTCATCAGAAAACATTTGTACATTCACTATTTCTGATTCATCAACCTTGAAAAATCACAAATCAAAATGAATCATGATTTTTCTGATTTGTGCCCATCTCTGTTTGGGATCTTTATCTATCCAGGACCAAGGAAAAAAGGCAAGCAAGCGGGCATCAGATAACAAACCAAATAATCCAAAGTCTTGCCCTAAATCAAATGGGAGTGCAGGTCATTTTCTGTGCTGTCTGTGTCAGGGCACTAATCAAGTGTTATCTTCAGGAGTCGAGTACCTGCTTAACCATCTTTTACCATGTTATCCATTTTCATTAAATTGTTTACCTTGTTGGACCCATATTGCAAACTAGGTATATCCTAATCTGGCAAATACCTATACTTAAATCCAATACAACGCTCAAGTTAGTATCCGGATTTTCACAGCCCCTCTCCTAGTACAGCTCTCTCCCCACTGGGATAAATCTTCATGTGACCCCAATGAATAGTCCCCTTGTATGAAAAAATAAGGGGGGAGAGAGGGAAGGTCCCCAAAGCACCTCTGAAGAGTATCCGTGTAATCATTGTAAAATCCACAGTAAAACTTACAGAAAGTATATAATGATGCTTGTTCTTCCTGTGAAAAACAACACATTGCAATTCTATTTTTCTACTAATAGTAGTGAAAAAGCATATAAAATATGGGCAATCTGCAGCTTCTTTTGAAGGTAAGCTAATATATATTTTATGCATCTGTGTTTGTATGCATATATGGGTAGCAAAAAGTCCTATTTGAACCAAAGAAATGGAAGGAGAAAAAACTGCAGATCAGAAGAAAAGACTGATAATTTGTCACAGTTTGGCTTTCAAAAGAAATATTAAATATTTTAGATGTTTCTGAAGCATAGTCAGAATTTGTCACCTTCTGTACACAAGCCAACACCCATGAATCTAAAGCACAGATTCCTTATTATCTCTAAAACCAACATTTTTCAAGGCCTGCAATTAATATAGCTGTTATTAAAATAAGAAACTAAGGTTGACAGCAGCCTCCCCGTTAAGATTTCTCCCCATCACCACACATACGCTTCAAATGCCTAACGTGTCAATAAGTGATTAATGCAGTCCCTAAACTACTGTAATCAGTGCATCTCATAGCTGTAATTATAATTATTCATTTAACTGCCATACTCTAGTGAGCGTGGAGTGTATCAGTGAGAAGCACAGCACAACCAAGCTATGCTACTTGCAGAAAACTTAAAAGTGCAAATCAGCACATGGACCCGCTGTCCGTGGTACCTGCCTCAAGTACTACGGTAGCAAAAATCTTATCTTTATAACAGGAAGGGAAATAATTTCAGGACTCTGTCACCAAATACACTGTTTTCAAAAAAAGTGCCTTCTTAACAGAAGGCAGCCTGCTAGAAAGTGCTTCTTGTGGAATAGTCACAGTGTTGTTTTTCTCTTAAAAATCTGAAATGTGGATTTGCCATTTTCCCACCAACTAGAAGAAATGTGTGAAATTACAGAAATCACAATGGTTGTCAGCCAATAAAGGGTTCACTTTGACATTTGGCAGCTTAGTACACTTCTCCCTTGAATTGTACAGGTCTGAACAGCACTGTTGTGGTTATTCATGTATAAATAAACACACACACACACACACACACACACACACACACACACACACACACACACACACACACACACACACACACACACACACACACATACATACATACATACATACATACATACATACATACATACATACATACATACATACATACATACATACATACATACTGTGCCCCTGGACACCAGAACCCCATGAGTTCAACACGAAAGGCACCAAAGTGGTTTTCTTTCCCCCAAACACAACATCTCTAATTCAGCCTCTAGATCAGAGGGTCATAAAGACCTTTAAGGCTAATGGTACGCAGTACTGTATAGAAAGGATTGTCTGCACTGCGGAATAGAAGCCTAATAGAGAGAAATTCTCTCTCTCTCTCTCTCTCTCTCTCTCTCTCTCTCTCTCTGTGTGTGTGTGTGTGTGTGTGTGTGTGTGTGTGTGGTGAATCAACAATTTATGCTTTCTAGTTACATTTTTTGTGGGCATTAGAGTTATACACATATTTATGTGGGGATCTGGTGCCCCTAGCTCCAGCATTCTTGAAGGGAGAAGTGTACTTTGCCAAAATACAGACTGATGAATTTTAGTTCACCTATTTGTGTCAAATGCATTGGTTTGCTTTTTGTTCCACCAGAAAGAAACTTGACCTTGCACTCCTGCAAGAGACATTCACCGACATGAGAAAAACCAGTAATGTTGAGGTTCATCCTTTTTTCCTTGCCCTTGATGGGGCTAACTATTGAGAATCAAGCTTGCTTCTAACTGCATATCTCTACGTATTATTTCCACAATGCTTCTCTGGGTACTCTTACTTCAGCTAAGGAGGGAAACCTGTGGGAAGAGGAGGATTCCTGTTATGAGATACTCCCCTACAAAAGAGCACACCTGCCAAGAGCAACTGGTTCATTGGGGAGAATAGAATGGTGCCTTATTTCAACTTCAAGCTATGTCTAGTTAGCCCATTCCTGCCTGCATCATTGCCACAATGAGGCCCTCTTCGTCCCAGCCACAGGATCTTGGAGTGGAGGAGGGAGGGGAAGAGCAGTACCAGCTATCAGCAGATATCTCTACTTAGACTCCAGCTACCAGTGGCTTCTGCATCTTTTATCACACCAAGCGCAATGAGCACCAGCTGCCATGGATGCCTACACATAAAAACAGCACGGCAAGAGGAACAAAAGGGAGGGTATTGTCTTTATCCTGAAAAATGTAACATCCATGCATTCAGCCATGTAAATCCTCCATCTGCAGTCTGAAGCGTCATAGCTCAGGCATTATATTACAAGAGGTTACAAGTTTTAACAGAGCTTAGACAGCAGCTTTTCCAATACAAAGTCCAACCAAACTAAGTTGTCCCTGTTAATAGAGTTTGCTATGTTTGTCACTAATTACTTTTCACTTTCCTCCAGGGGAGAATCCATCTACAAACTAAGAAAATGGACTATAATGGAGGGTTGGGTCCTGCCAAGCACTCTGAAAAGAATTATGCCCTCATCATCCCAAGGAGTGACACTTTCCAGGTAATGTTGTTTCTTCCAATGTGTTATTCCGAGCTCTGGGTATTAGATGTGATGCAAAGCCGTGGGATGATGCAAACAGACATCAATGGACAGACAAAGTATAATATATCAGACATAGAACTGGCAGGGCCTATTTTGAAAACACTCATGATCTGTGTTCGGGAGAGAAAGAATAAGAATCAAATGGATTGAAAGAGAAGTCAGAGAGTATAAGATTGAGTTACAGAGATGGCTAAGGCAGGGCTCAGGTCGCAAGAAGAGAACAATGCCTGTGAGAGTTTAGACTGGATTAATAAAGCTTTGCTAAAGAAGGCCTTGAGAAAGGATTTGAAGGAGAATGGTGGATCAGCTTGAGAGACAAACAGACGTGGATATGTCAGTCTTCTTGTTGCATCCTTTAGCAACGCACCCCCACAGAAGTGACTTTAGTATCATTACTTTCTTCAAAAAAAACTTCCTGTTTATGAATGTGGGGTAATGTGCTTTTGTAGCCACAATTCAAAGCACCAGCAAACAGTCTGATATTGCCTCGTGTGGAGAGATGACCTGGGCAGAGCTTCCCACACCTCTTCTGAAGGCTGTTTTTGCATTTTGAAAGTGATGCTGGTAGGCGAGTGCTAGTGTGCTGCAATAATCACATGTAAATTCTACAGAGCTTTAATAAACACATCAGGGAGTTTAAATCACACCCATTTGTACAGTTCTCCTTCCTACTTTCTTCTGCCTCTCTCCTGAAATCCAGCCAAAGTGTGTGTTCTGCCTACCTATATACGTACATATATGGCAGGTACAGATGGGCACAAACTGAACTCCAAATCAGAAAAAAAACTGGTGAATCAGTCTGGTTCTTGGCTCAGTTCACAACACAGTTCAAGGATCCTGTTTGGCCAAAGCAAAGTGACGTACCAAACTCCCCCCCCCCCCCCGTGCTTCATTCTGATTCAGCAAAACAGATGGTTCCCCCACCCCCTTCCCACGGCCCCCATTGCCTGCCTACCTGGTCAGCAGTGGTGGGGGTGGTGAGGGTAGTGGAGTGGCAGAAGCAGGTGGCCTCCTCACTGTGCACGAACAGAAAACTGAACTGCAAGCTAGCTCGATTTTCTGGTCGGTTTGTGGTTCATGGCTAACCACGAACCATAATGAATCAACATTTTTCAGGTTCATGCCCATCTACTCATCTGTTCAGGTCAACTGCTTCTGTATTCAGTTGTTGTGAAACCAAAACAAGAAAGATTGATTTCTCTCTTGTCCTCTTTTTAATCTTCCTACAACACATCTGCTTGGTCACTATGGAAAGAGGGACCCTGCATTGTTTCCATTGCTGTGGACATACTAGCCCAGGGAGGCCTCTGGTGAGATCCAACTGTACTCTTCTCGCATTCTAACCCCATGTTTGGGGCAACGCCAATACCATCACCCACATTCAGTGTTCCATATTCTCCCAAAAGCTACATTTCCTTTCCTTTTCCCTTTTCCCCCACCACAAGGGGCTATCACTTCAGTTTCACCTCCAGGGAATACTATTAATTAATAGTGATTTAAGACTCACATGACTGTTGGCTGAGTGAACAAGATATGGTCAAACAATTAAAGTGAACTCTCTTATTCTTGTGCCTTTCTTCCACCCCTGGAGACAGGTTGAACACTGCCCTTTTATGTCAGCCTGTAGGCAGCTGATGGATCCATACTTCCATAATACATACATTCAGTAATATTATTTGTTCATTTCACGAGGAAGCGGACTAAACTCCAAACACGTGAATTGCTCATGATCCTGGATAGCATCCAGTCAGGCTTGCTGTGAAGATAAATATCGCTGTTTCACTAACATCTACCCTGATATGTCTTTACATTCGCACTTCTGCTTTTCTCTGCAAAAAGCTTTGATCTGCTTTATTTGCCTCCTGGCACTTCTAACTTCTTAGGAAATAAAATAGCCTTTCCCTCTCTTTTTGCACATGTTCTGAATGTGCTCAGCATTTTCTCAGACAAAAGAACAGAAATATATGAATTGTAAGAGAAAAAAAACAACACCTCATCATATCTTGGAAACAGTAGCTCCTATATGATTAGGCTGAGAGGCCTAGCTAGTGAACTTAAATTTGATTTCCATGGTTGCAATACAGCGGGGGTGGTGGTGTTTGACTGCGTATCATTCCATGTACTATTTTCGCAGCCCTTCTGTAAATTCCACTCCATTAACGTGGTGCATTTAAAAACAATGAACTGTGGTCAATTAAAATGTGTGTTTTGGTTTGTTTTACTCACAAATATTTTACAGTTTACATTCTAAATACATTATAAAATAAATCCATTTTCGCTATGGAGACGGCCAGTCTTCTTCCATTCCTAGAGCAATTTGAGCTGGTTTATCTCGCCAACACCTAGCACTAGCCAAGTAGGGAAGGCTATTGAAGTCTTGCTTCCTATGGCACATGGGAAAAGAAAGCTCATATTCTTAGTGGTAAGTAAGTAGTGGTTATAGGGTAGGATCAACAGGCCCTTCCATGGTGCTCAGACCTCTTCTATTGATGCCAACCAGCAACAGCCTAACATTCCTTCAGCAACTAATTACACAGTAAAGATCCAGATGGACTTATCCCTGCTTCTGTTCCTCTGCAACAAAAAGGAGGCTCAAGCACTCAGTGTTAAGATATTACAGAATTGAAGATGCTGATGGCTGTTTCCTCACAGATGAGAGATGAACCCCTAAAGCATTCATAGTTCTCCATCTCAAATAGGTAGGGGAGGTCTAATTCAATTGGTATACGTAACTATTCCAGCAATGAGACAACGATGATGTTTCTGCCTGCTTTCTAGGTCTTAAAGGCAGTGAGGTGAAGAAGAAGAATCCGATATGGCTAAATTAATAGGGAGACTTAAGACTTAAGTACCCAAAGCTCTAGACCTGGCATGATACATCTCCAACATTTTCATTTCTCCCATATATATTTATTATTTTAAATCACATTCCTTGTCTCCCAATATATAAAATCTTGAATTTTTCATAAATTCTTATAAAAATAGCCTGAAATTAAATTACAAGGTGTCCTCACAAGTTGACGCACTTCGTTCTTGCTAATGAAAGCAAGATGACCAGAGTCTAGTTGACCATTGCCACATCTCTGCCATCTCATCCAATTTGAATTTTCATGGGCTTCTTCCTAGTAAGAGGAATCCATTTCATTGGATTGGGTAGCCTCGAGGAAAGTGGCCATCACACACACACACACAACAAGATTTAAAAGGCAGTGGGTTCTTTTTTCCCCCCTTCCCTTCCTCCTTATGGCTTCACTTATGTGCTGAGAAAGCTTTGTTTGTGGTATTTCTGCTAATGATGCCTGCTAATGACAGAAGAGTCCTACCAGGAGAGAAAATGAAAAACTGGAAACCCTTCAGCAAGACAATCTCATGCAGGGTTTTATACCTACATATGTTTATTCAAAAATTCTCTCCCTGTCACTCACTCACAATCACACACAGAGAGAGAGAGAGAGGGAGGGAGGGAGGGAGGGAGTTCAACAGGCTTACTAATAAGTAAGCTTAGGAATCTTTCCTGAGGTTTTAAGAACAGTACTTTTCGCACTCCCCTTTCCCTTTATTCCAGTCAGTGGGGCCCTGCCAGGAAGCCAAACTAACAGTCGCTCCATACTTCTGAAATAGTGGTGTCTTATCATCAGAAACTCAGAAGGTCTGATTTGAAATGCGAGTTCCACTGAGGAAGAGGCTTACGAAGCACTTGAAAATGGCTTCGCACACCCCATTGTTTCAGGGAAGGGCTGAATCATCAGAATATGTTGCTTCTACCAAAAAAAAAAAAAAAAAAAAAGCAAGCAAAGGAAGAAATAGTTTAAGTGTAGGTGATATAATTCACAGTGACCACTTAGGCTGTGTAACCTTCTCAAATGATTAAATGTCCATAAAGCATTCTATTGAGAACTGGGAGATCTGAGGCTTTTAAAAATTACGAGTTTGTAGAAGTTGGGTTTTTTTTCTCCTCTTATTTTTATTTTTATTATTTTTTAGTTGTTGAAAGTTGATGCAGTTAGACTTAGTTTCAGATTTTTTCAAAAATTCAAGAAAGAGAGAGAAAAGATAGCCTTCTACTGTGTTTCCCTGAAAATAAGACAGGGTCTTATGTATTACTTTTTGCTCCAAAAACACATTAGGGCTTATTTTCTGAGGATGTTTTAAATTTTTCATGTACAACAATCTACGTTTATTCAAAGACAGTCATGTCATCTTCTGGTTGCTGCACAATGGTGGAGGAAGGGGTTTCACTTAACTGGGGCTTATTTTTGGGGTAGGGCTTATATTACAAGCATCGTGAAAACTCATATTAGGGCTTATTTTGAGGTTAGGTCTTTGGGGAGTCAGTCCATCTCATATTTGGTTTTCCTCTTGGCCCGCTGCCTTCTCCAGAATCCTGCCTTCTCATGAGGTGCCCAAAGTAGGACAACCTCAGTTTCAACATTTGTACCTCCAGAGATAGTTCTGGCTTGATCTGATCTTGATTTCATCATTTGTTTGTTATTATGGCACCAGGTATCTGTGAAGCTGTCCTCCAGCACCATGTTTCAAATGGATTTTTTTTTCCTGTCAGACTTCTTGCCCTGGGAATACGTAATTTGCTATCCCTCTTCCACAGCCTCTGAGGGAACTGTGTTATCTGTGTCTTATTTTGCTAAGATGGGAGGTTTGGAAGGACCCTCCTTATCTCCTGTTGATTCTTTAGAAAACTGAGGAACCCTCTCATCCTAAATATCACAGACTTTTGTGAGGGTGAAGACAACTCGGATCCTGAGATTGAACAATCTGCAAATGAAGGATTTTGTTCTGCCATTGCCTGTGGGAAGATGAAAGCCAGAACCTTGTGATTCACTGTGCAGATGGTTCCCCCTCACTGTTGGACAATCATTCTCGAAAGTGTTGCCCATTGACTCTGAAGGCTAGGTTTCTGGGAAGCTGCTATAACAAAGCCCAAGTTTGGAAACCATTGCATTGTATCATACCTGTAATTAATAGTAACAACAGGAGTATATTGGGAGTTACAACATCTACTATCAAACCCAGCCACCATGATCAAGCATTGAAGACTCCTGGTGATTATGGGAGTCCAAATCCAATGGTTTGCAACCCAAAGCACGAGAGGTGCCCCCACATGGCTACTCCAGGATGGGGTATCCGCATTTCAGACCACAAACTGCCTGTACCCTAACATACGGATGCAGTTGCTGATACCCCACTTACTGTATATTAAGCGGAAGGGAGTCTAAAAACCTTAATATTGTGAATTTAAATATCCATTTTACTAGCTTGGATGAAGATGTGTGTATGTGTTTGCGTATGTTTTTGTGTCTGTGTGTGACAATGCTAATCTCTTAATTGCCACCTCAGTCATTGGGTTATAGCATTATCCTCACCAACCTGCGTGAGAGTTTTCAGGCAGAACATTACAAGCTTCTGAGTCCTCTGGAGAGTTACGCAAGCTGCCTTGCCGTTATTTGATTTATTTTACAAATATACAAAGAGAGCACAGGAGAAGCAAACAGCCATCCCTTCAGCAGAGAACAGATCCCCTGAGAGCTACTTGCACAGACAATCTTCCCCAAAAAGCTGCCCCCTGCCCACCTCCACCTTTCCACTAGTTCTACTTAGACACTCTCGGCATCTTTCTGTCTATTCAAAGCTGGAAGGGCCTCTTCTCTCTCGTACCTGCTGGGTGATGGTCTCTCTGCCTCAGCCCTGAAGAAGATTTTTAATCATAAAGAACCATAAACAACCAAGGCAGAAGCCAAGCCACTCAAACAAACAACATCGCTAGGATTATAGAGTGTTGCTATTTGTCAGCTACTCTTTTTTGCTTGGCGATTTTCCTTGAAAATAAATGAGTTGTGATAATATTCCCTTCTTGATACTCACCCCCAAACTATGGATGCTAAGATTCAATTCAACATTTGGACAGGAAGCTTTTATTTATTTATTTATTTATTTATTTATTTATTTATTTATTTATTTATTTATTTATTTATTTATTTAATATGCCGCCCACTCTACCCAGAGGTCTCTTGGTTGCTTACAATAATTAAAATTCAATACAATAAAAATAAAATGATTAAAATACAATTAAAATTGCCATCATCAGGACCCACAGTTGATGTTATTTCAATTAAAAGTCTTCTGGAACAGGAAGGTTTTGACCTGGCACCGAAATGTCATCAATGTTGGCGCCAGACAAATTTCAGTTGGGAGGGCATTCCATAGTCTGGGGGTAGCTGCTGAAAAGGCCCTTTGTCTACAAGCCATCCCTCTTACCTCCTTGAGGGACGGCTCTTTCAAAAGGGCCCCCTGGCTAGATCTTAACTGCCGGGCAGGCTCATATGGAAGGAGGTGGTCCTTCAAGTATCCTTCAAGTTTAGAACAACTATGTACCAAATTGTGTTAGGCTCATTATTCTAGAACACCCCGCCTTTATAAAAAGATAGAAGACCAGCGTTCAGAACATCTAAACTGATGAAGTTTACAATCTCTTCCCCATTGTCTCCAAATAGCTGGACTTCTTGAACTCTTCCTATACACTAAAAATGCCCATCAGTACATGGATCTTGATTTCCTATCAATGGCCTTACAATGAGAGCAAATATTTAAAGCCCACAAACTTGTGTCCATGGTATCAGTGGAGCCAAGAACTATTTTTTGTGTCACTGTGATGCGCAATGGGCAGCGGAAGGATCAGGCAGTTCCAGTGAGTGAGATGGCCCTGGCCAACTACTGGTCTCTCTACCCTTGCACTGTCAGACCTGGAGGGAGGTTGAGCAGAGAGGCTGGGCGGAGCTGATAGGGGGCTGGAGAAAAGATAAAATGGGGGTTGAAATGGGGGGGGACCCCTCAAGAGAAGGAGCTTAGCTTTCTTCTAAAACCTATTTTGTTGTTGTTCAGTCGTTAGGTTGTGTCCGACTCTTCATGACCCCATGGACCAAAGCATGCCAGGCCCTCCTGTCTTCCACTGCCTCCTGGAGTTGGGTCAAAACTAAAACCTATGGCATACATTAAATCAAGAGGATTTTTGTGCTGCTGAATAACTCACACATTGAAGCTTGGACACAAAAATTACACATCCATTTTAGAGAAGTGCTTGGAGAGGCAAGAAGGAAAGGAAATAGATCAGAAAAGAAGGGTTTGCTTTAATAAACCCAGGAAACACAGTGGAAGTTTGGCAGAGGAGATCTTTTTAAAGTCTCCCCCCTCCCCGGGATAGATGACTGATCCCATTTAGAGGATATGGTCTTTAAATCCGAATGCGAATCTTCCAGGGAAAGCCAGCCAAGTTGCTTTCTACCAAGCAAGATGAGTGAGGCGAATTACTCCTTGAAGTGAACTGAAGAGAGAAAAGGTAAGGCAGAAGATACTGTACTGTTGCAACAACTGTCCATTGAACTGGAGAGCAGGAGGGGGAAGTGGAGACTTATACTGTGTTGCTTCCTTACAAACAGGAACTCAGCACTTCTAAGGAAAGAAACTGGACACCATTCCACCCCAGATCTGGACACCATTCCACCATATGTCAGTTGCAGATAAGTCTTCCTCATTGCCACCAGGGTTGCATGAATTCTGAAAGTGTCTTTTCTGGGGCATTAATCTGGCCCAGTGTAGGAGTCCCCAAGACTTTTGTCCTGGCCGGTGGCTGGTGAGAAAGGAGCATGTTGGGTTGTCTGGGGCTCTCACTTCCTTGGTGAGGGAGGTCCTACTCGTTGGAGAGGTCTTGATTGCCCTGCCTGCTGGAAGCACCATGCAGGCCACTCTAAGTATTGCTGACAAACATGTTGATGGGGGAGAGAGAGTACATGTCATCCTTCGGAGGCAGTCATGAGTGATTAATTGCTGAATTGTATCAGGGATCAGATGGCTCAACCCACTAACGGCTGCACTCAAAGAGGGGCACTAAACCCATAAGAGGAAGCACACTGATACCTTAAAAAGTATTGAGGAATATTCTCTAAGATTAGGAACATCTGATCCCTGGCTATGAAGCTAAAGGTGTTATCCTGGTTTCAGGAAGCAAGCCTACGGGCATTGGTAGGGATCAAGGGCATTCGTGTCCATCTTGGGAAGCAGTTCCAAACCGACAATCCTCTTGGCATGTGTCCACGTGTGTCATCTGAAGGCCTGGGCAGTCAGTTATGTTCATACAATCAAGAGCAATCATGATTTGGGGTGGGAGAGAGCCCCTTTGTCCCTGCTCCTCCTCCTCTGTTGCAGACTTCATGGAGGGAAACCCTGTCTGAATGCATTTGACTTGATCTGCTCCAGGTTGTGTTCTCTCAGGTTTTGCTTTTCACCTGCTTGTGTTGTCCAAAAAAAAGCAGAAGGCACTAGTGGTTGGCACTCCTGGCTTCCAGGACGGGGTTCAGATCCCTGTGGTGTCCTTGCTTAAAACCCAACACAGCTGGTGCATCTGTTTGGTCACCTTATATCTATTTGTTCCAGTTAAAATTATTATTTGTTTATTTAGTTTTAATTTGCTCTTCTTGCTTGTACGACCGAAGGCAGCTTACAGTACAGGCTTTTAGAAAGATCCGTCTACCTCCCCTGCAACAAATTACACTGATTTTAACACTATTAAATAAGCTCGCACAATAGAGCAAAATTGACACAGTCCAGAAGCCCTTCAAAAAAAAAAAAGAAATATAGCATCTTCAATTAAAAAAATGCAATTACCAACTTTCTGAAGGGCCAGTCTTGATATCTTTATTGCTCAATACCATAACGACTCCACACATACAGACACTTAAGAGCAGTCAAGCTTGTAGCATTACAGTATAGCTCATGCCATAAACCTGACCCTCTAGTCAGCAACGGTAGGATCAAGTTGGAGTTTCCCTGTGTTAGCATTCTGCCTGTTGTGACATGAGGGTGAACATATGACACACCTGTTTGGAGTTCCTCTGCTTGCTGAGGATAAATGTTGTGGCAACAGACTGCCCAGTGACTCCGACTGCTTCTCCTCCGCTGGATTTTGGATGTTGTCACAGGAACTTTGGACATGACAAGCGCTAAGGGTATACAGTATTGAAATTCTAGGTTGCTATGTTATTTGCTTAGAAAAAAAAAGTTCCAGATCCTACACAGGAATGTTCAGAAGGTGGTGCACTTCTCAGTTTAGGCCAACAAAGACATGACAGAGTAGAGCCTTTACAAATACATTCCTGTGGTTCTGCAGCAACAACGGCTCTTCTTTCAATTTGTACAAGTTAAGCCTGGGAGCAAGATCAGGCCCAGCTTCCTCTCTCCATGCCTCGTGGCTGTCTTGTTTACTATTTTACCTGGTGAATGGTGTGCAGATCTGCAGAGATTTGGGATTTAAGGCCAAGGATTTGGGGATTTAAGGCCATTTAAGGATGGGGATGTTTGCATAGTCCTCTGAATGCCGTTGGATTGTCATTCCCATTATCCTGTTGGCCACACTGCTGACCAAGGCTGAAGGGAGCAGTCATCCCTGGGCAACATCTGGAGGAACACCTGTTCCTGGCTCCACCTTTTCCTCCCACAATAACTAGTCTCTTTAAAACTGCAAAAGATCTTTCACAAGGGATGACATTTCTCATCATGCTTCTCTGCTCCTTCTAACAGCAGCTTCTGAGACTGGGCATGTGGTTCTGTCTGGGACTGCAGGCTAGAAAGGAAAGGTCTTTCCTGGAAGTCAGCCTACTCAAACCCAATCAGCACATCTGCACATTTACTACAGAGAGCTACTGCTTTGCCTGGCAGTTGCCTTTGCGTTTCCTCTCCTGGATAAAGTGGGATCCCCTCCAAGTGTGATGGCTTTGCCCTGACATTAGTTCTCTCTCCATTGACCATATATATCACTGGAGGTAATATGTAACCATTGCCACCACCTTTGAACTGCAGAGATGGAAGGGGCCCCTTGGATCATCAAGTCCAGCCCTTGTCAAGGAAGTACAGTGGGGAATCGAACTCACAACCTCTGGCTCCACAGCCAGAGACCTTATTTCAAATATCTATAAACCATTTAGATCTAAATACAATGTTAAAATGTACAATAAAAAAGAAATACGAATTTTTTTAAAAAAATCGATGACGTTTAAAAAAAAAGATGCCATCAGATTGCTACCATTGGATTCAGGATCCCTGGCAGTGATCTGTTGGGGATTTTTAACTTTTAATGTCTCCTGTTTCATCCTATGGCTTCTAAAGCCTTTTCCAGGGCAAAAGGGAATCCCAGGGTGGATTTGATCAAAATCACATTGATTTAAATTACAATTTAAATTGTGATTTAAATTTTTAAAAATCAGATTTTTTTAATGATTTAAATTTTAAAAATCAATTTTTAAAATTTAAATCATGATTTAAATCATTTTTTAAAAACATTGATATTTTTTAATGTACCCTGCCAGGGAGGCTTAGAATGTGAAATGAGGGCATAGGAAGCTTTACATCAATTTCAGTTAATTATTTCCAGCACTCAGAACAGGTGTGTGCAAAATTACACAATTTTGCTTGTTGCCTAATACTCCTAGTTGCAAATTCGGATCTTTCATCTTGGAAATATTGCTAGGAACCAAAAAGATTTACCTTGCCACTTAAAAGTGAAAAATGAACAATCCCAGTCAAAATCCCTTTTAAAATGCTTCAGAATGACCTTTAAAACTAACCTCTGAAAGTACCTATGTGGTAATAATTACAGCTAAAAATAAATTTACAATTAATCATTATATTGTTACCAAAAAAAATAATAAATGAGCTATAGGTGATCTATTTGTAACTATTCCCTGGAAGCTCTGCAATTAGTCTTGGAGCTATCCCTGTTAGTAAAAACTGAAGCAGGCACATTAGAGATACTGCATTTCTTGAATTATAAAGTAACTGTGCATTGTATTTTTGAAGGTTTTCACAGCTGGGATTCGATGGTTGTTGTAGTTTTCCCGGGCTGTCCGGCCGTGCTCTGGAGGTTTCCCCTCCCAACGCCTCGCCAGTCTCTGTGGCCAGCATCTTCAGAGGAGAAGAGTTAGAACTCTGTCTGAGTTCTGGTACTGTACTGCATTATTTAAGAATGGAAGGGACGTGGTGGCGCTGCGGGCTAAACCACAGAAGCCTGTGCTTGCAGGGTCAAAAGACCAAGCAGTCGTAAGATTGAATCCACACAACAGAGTGAGCGCCCGTCGCTTGTCCCAGCTCCCGCCAACCTAGCGGTTCGAAAGCATGCAAATGGAAGTAGTGGGAAGGTAACAGCGTTCCGTGTCTAAGTCGCACTGGCCATGTGACCACGGAAGATTGTCTTCGGACAAACGCTGGCTCTATGGCTTGGAAACGGGGATGAGCACCACCCCCTAGAGTCGAACACGACTGGACAAAAATTGTCAAGGGGAACCTTTACCTTTACCTTTACTGCATTACCTTTACATAGTGGCATTCAAGTCTGACTGTGGAGAGTTTTATTCATTTAACTTGTCCCAAAGAGCCACACAAGATGCTTTTTAAAAATGATCATCCTCTCCAAGGGTCCAAATTTATTTATTTATGTATTTATGTATTTATGTATTTATGTATGTATGTATGTATTTATTTATTTGTTCGATTTATATCTAGATAGATATAATCTATATATACATAATATATATAGATAATCTAGATAGATGATGACACTGTTACACAGTAGACAAAAGCCCCATCCAGGTGTAAATGAAACACATGTACTCAGCATGCAAGGAGGGGAAAGTGTTAACTTTGCCCCCTCTGTGGTTCATTTTCCTCAAAGGAATCTAAGGAGGAAAGATTGTTCAATCAATGAGGCCTTGCTGTGTAAACCAAAATATAGGATCCTAAGTAGAACTCCCATGCATAAAAAGAGCCCACACTGAGGAAAGTGATGACAGAAGGGGAAGAATAAGCACACTATCCATGCTGCATATGGAGTACACATGCTTTAATGAACACTTAATAGAACTAATATTGTTATATGCACTCCATTTTGCCAAGCGGTGAAATGAACTGAACTTCAGTGGTGAAATAAGGAAACATGAATAGTGTAAATTATGCAGGTGACACTCCATTACTGGAAGAAAATAGCAATGACTTGAAATAACTGTTGGGGAAAGTTGAAGAAGAGAGTGTCAAAGCAGGATTATAGTTGAACATGAAGAAAAATAAGAGCTACAGAAGAATACACAACTAATTTTGACAATGAAGAAATTGAGATTGTTAAATATTTTGTATATTGGTTCAATCACTAATTTAAATAGAGTGTGCAGTCAATAAATCAGAATGTGTGTGAGACTGGAAAGGCAGCTATGAAGGAAATGGAAAGATTCTTAGCTGTAAGAATGTGGTTCTAGAGACCAAAGCCAGGATGGTACATTCAATGATGGATGTGAAAGCTGAGTAGCAAATATTTATTGTTATTTATTTTATTGATTTCATGTTTATGCTGCCCCTCAGGCCAAAAGCCACTCTGGATGGTTTACAACACTCAGAGAAATTTAGTGGCTGAAAAATTAGCTAATTCAAAATGTAGTCATGGAGGAGAGCTTTACGGATACTATGAACTGCCAGAAAGACGAATAGCTGGGTTCTTTAGTAAATGAAGCTCTAGTAATTTCTAGAAATGGAAATAACTAATGTGGGGCTCTTATATTTTGGCCATATCTTGAGAAGATAAGATGTATTGGAAAAGCCAACAATATGGGAAAAGGTGAAAGCAGTGTGAAAAAGAATGAAAATTGAATATGGGATCGTTTGACTCAATAAAGGATCCACAGCCATTCATCTGCAAGACCTGAATAAGACTCTTAATAGCAAGATCTTCTAGAAGTCATTGATTCATAAGGTTGTCATAAGTCAGAGGTTACTCAATGGCATACAACATGTGGGAAGAGACATAGATGAAGAGTTCCACAGGAAATCAAAGCTATTGCCACACAATGGGATCACTACAGATCTCCCACCCAAATGGTGCAGTCCCCCACCCAAAATGGTGGCAGAGTTTAGTCTTTCCATGACTCTCCCTCCAGAACTCTTCCTCCTTTGAAAAATGCTTCTAACGTGCAACCAGCTTATCCCTTTCTTCCCTCTCCCAGCCTGCTTGAGAGATGAATACAAATGAGTTGCTTTCTCCACCTGTTTCTTAACTTTCTTGGACAATTTACAGGTATGTTTTTGAGCAAAAATGCAACTGGCCACTTTGCCACGGGAGGGAAGTCATCATGACTAGCCATAAGCCAGAGAAAATGTATTTACTTTGGGCTCACTGCAAACAGCCAGAACCCCGCTTGTAAGACATGTCCAAATTGCCACAATTTTTTCTTGGTTCATTGTATAACAGCATGTGTACCTTGTTGCTGTAGGCATCTTCACACAATAGATGGAACGTCCAGTACCACCTGATACTGCAGTGTATCTGTAAAAACTGGGACAAGAATCAGATTAGGCACCATTTTGATTTGCAGTGTGGCTTCATATCATATGACATCCCAGGAGTCACTGTGGATTGGATCTGTCCCCCGCCCCCCAGTTCTTTGCTGCTTACTTGAATCTCTGGTGTCCTCAACAAAGTTGATTGCCATCCCCAAAATATCATGCAAACTCAAACCCTTTAGTTTTGAGTGTGACACAACGCTCTTTATTGTTTCCCTGGAACAGAATCACCGGTCTATTCCTTGCTCTACTTAGGTCTCTGCTTTTTGAAAACCATGTAGCCTAGTAGCCCCAGTGGTGGATAGAAATTAATCAGGTTTCATCAGCTTGAGGTCAAAGAGAAGAATAATACTTTCTCTTTGCTGTAACTGCGCCTCTCATTGAAAACTAACCATATTTAATTTTATTTTTAAAAAGACACAGAGAGAGCCAGCTGAGCTCTCCAGATTGAAGGGAAGGTTGGCAGGCTAAGCCACACTATTTATGTTTTACAAATAAAGAACAAAAACTCATTGGGTAAGTCCTGTTAAATCATTTAGTAAAGATGATAAATCTCAGTTGGATGTATTTGGTGCTTGTGGTAAATCCAGTTAAACCAATTACTTAAAATGCTTTTCTCAGTTGTAAAGCTGTGTGAATACAGAATAAAACACCTCAGCGGAGTATATGGATTGATATTTATATACCTGTGTATTACAAAAGGTGGAATGTAGACAGTGACATATTTTAAGGAATATATTTCAAGTCCATACCCGACTATGTTAAAAATCCACATCTTAAGTGTCTATGATTTCTTCATGTGTAAAACATTATGATGTTAAAATGGCTTTCACTAGGAAGTTGATCTATTTGATTTCCATGAGATATAGGTATGTGCCTTGGTGCTGTGGCCATTTTTGAAAAATAGACTGCTTCATCACCAAAATAAGTGTCATGTGTTATTTGTAAGCAAATGTCACCTTTCTCCACACAAAGGACTCCAGTTGGCTTGCAGTCAGTTGAAAATGGCATAGCAATCACAATGAAAAACACAATAAGATCTAACACTGGAGGGGGGGGAAGATAATCAAACACCAATATTGAAAACCAGTTATTAAAACCAACACTGAAGATAAGTAAACAAGTTATGAGAATAGATTGGATTAGAAGTGAACAAGAGGCCAATAAGGACTGAGCATGCTTCGTGACCTCCAGGAGTCACAAAACATTTATATGGAAATAAAATGGAGGGGGAAGGATCTGAGTCAATTTGTCTCTGAGTGGTCTTTAACACTGATAGTGTTCTGGATGCAGGATACTCTGCAATGTTTTGTTCCAGGTCCCATTTTTAAAATTCTTTATTCATTTCCTTTGCACCCACTGTGTGACACCTGGGGGGAGGGCAGATGAGGGCAGAAGGGGAGTCACATCTTCTTGAAGTCCCACCACTTACAAAGCCAGGTCCCAAGACCCTCTACTGCCAGCTCAATGCTACCAAAAAGGTGTCCAATTCTGTTGCACAGAGGCGAGAAACCCTTGATGGAGTGTGGCTTTGTGGGAGGGCAGAAGAGCTGACTAGACAGATGGGCATCGTCCGTGCTGGCTGGGGAATTCTGGAAGCTCCAAAGGAGTATCTCGAGCACCAGTAGAACCCACACAGAGACACTTTAAACACACGCCGTGAGTTGTATAGCAAGCTAAATGGCAGAAGAGCATAATCATAATATAGCAATGGATAAACAGGAAGGGAGAGGGAATTTTATGTGAAATGCTCCATCTTTGGGGTTTTGAAATTCGACAGTGGAATGATAAAATTGGCCAGTTCTTTTCCACCTACCCAAGCGGAATTTTCTGATTGTTTAAATGAGCTAATGAAGTTAGTACAACATCTACTAATCTGATCGCATGTCAGCTGTCAGAGGCGGTTAAAGCCTCGCTGCTGTTGTGTCTGAGCTGTCAGCTGCTCCGTCAAATGGTGAATGCGACTGAAAAAATAATTGGATGCCCATATCCTAATGCCGATATATCAAATGGTCTTTGTTCACACACTGCATGGTATTTGAAGGATGTTTCCCAGCAAAATTTGCAGAGAACTGCGAAGGGGGCATACTTCTTTGCGCTCGGAACTCTAAGATTAAAGAATAGCACCTTCAAGAAAATCCCATCCGGCTCTCCAATAATAGGAACACCACGGTCTGTCTAAAAATGTGCGAAACTATGAATTATGGATGAGCGTGGACCTCTTTTTTAACTGTCACATTCAAATGAATAATTTCTATTAATCGTAATTCATCATTTCTAATATTAGGCTATCATACTAATGGGTAGTTACCAACATATGTTGATAGGACCTTTTAAGGGCCGGTGTTAATCTTTTTTTTGGATTAAAGTGCAGCATTAAAATTAATGAAATAATGGCATCACCATTTGCATATGCAAATGAAACTATAGACATGCCTGTCTCTTTCTTCATCTCTCTATGCATATGTGGACACAAATGATTATGATAATAAGTTGTCATCTGAATTAATGACTGGCTAACCCCACTTGAAAAAGTCATAATATGTCCCAGTACACTTATTAATAGAATTTCTCATTCAAGAATAGGAATCCATTTAATGAACAGTCTGCTTTAATGAGCAGTCAGAAACTTAAACCCCAGGAGAAGTCTTGTTTTCAGAACTGACACCAGTGAAGCAAAACCAGTATTTTACTTTGTCCAGAAAGACTAAATGTTGGGAAAATGTCAACTACAAACCAAGTATAGTTTGGAATGTAACTACACATAAGACATAGTTTGTGGTCTAGCTTCCCCATTCTATAGGGTATCTGTCTTATACAGTGGGAATTATGGTAAAATCCTGGTCAGCTGTTTGGTGGGGAAACGGGCATGGAAGTGACTTAATCCAGCCCTGTGCTCTTGCTTCTGATTGGAAGGATTTACAGCAACCAACAACAACAAAACAGGTCTGTGGTTTTGATCATGGAGCACAGGGCTTGGTATGCCGTGTCCAATAGCAAGGTTGTACAAAAATCATATAGAACAGGGGTGGGCAAAATGCAATCTGTATGGGCTGTATGGGACCTCCCCCCTGGGCCATACTTCCAGCTTCCCGGGGACCCCCAGGCCCCCATGTCCACTTTTTTAAAAAACTTAAATCCATTCAAAAAGTATCTCTAGGATTTGCCATGTTTGAGAGCTCCCCAGACTCTCTGCTCCCTGCCATCTCCCCCCCCCATTACAAAATAGTTGTCTACTATAATGGGAGGGAGCTCTTCAGTTTTAAAACAGCTTGTTTTATGAGGGGATATTAGTGAGGGGCAGGTGAAGCACAGGAACAAGTGTGGTACCCCAAAGTCTACGTAAAGGTAGGCATGAATCTCGGTACAGAGGTTCATGCTGTTCATCAATGTGGCTGCACAGGTTCCATACGATCCCTTCCCCCATCCCACCCCAGCTGGCTCCCCCACTCCCCATCCAGCATGCACGCTCTTTCCCTCCTCTCCACAAGATTGTCTGGTTGCAACAGGAACTCGTGCTGCCCTTCTCTGCCTCCTCCAGCATCCACCCACTCAGATGAGGAGGTGAGCCAAGGATTCCTGCAGCACTGCCTTTGAGTGGACAGCTGCATGAGGAGGCAGAGGAGAGAAGCACACAGTCCTGCTTCAATTGGACTGCTGCGTGCAAAGAGGAGGGAAAGAGCAGTGCGTGCCGGCTAATGAATGGGGAAACCATCCCGGGAGTTGGCAGAAGGGATCTCGTGACACTTGTGGTGCTTCGCTAATGAACCATCATGAACCTCCGAACTGAAGTTGGTGCCCATCTCTAGTCTAAGAATGCGTTATGAGCTTCAGATCTCTGGCGGCTTCCCACCCTGAAAATAACTCTGCAGCCAGATCAAAGTGAGTATTGACATTTCATTTACTTGTTCTTTCATCCATTCTTTCTGTTTTATCCTTTTTTTTAAATATGTGGCCTTCAAAGCACTTAATAACAGTTGAAGCAATAAGCCTACAGTATAACAAAAACAATGAAACATTTCTATAATGAAATCAGACAGCAATACAAAATTGTTTAAAATGTCGTTCATTTCAAACCACTGCATTCTAAGATGGATATGTGCATTAAAAAAACTGAGGTGGGAGGCATGCTCTGTGCACAGTCTCTGTAGACTTTTCAAATTGCTACATGTAAGTCACTGTTGATTCCCAGGTGGCTGTAGTTATCTCGTTATACGCTGTGCTGTTGGAAGCCTGCTGCCGAGACCAGCACTGTCCCTTATCTTATTAAGTGTGACATAAACACTTTTGATGAAATGAAATTGAGAGGTGCTGCAACTGGAGCAAGGTCCTCGTTTCCCCTGCAGTACCTTGCTACATTCTGGAGATCTGATTTGCTGACCTTTGCTGGCAACCCCTCACACTTTCTCCACAACAGACGGTCAAAGACAACCGAGAACTTGAAAACAATTGGATATTGTTGATGGATTAATTCAGTAAAAGACATTTGCCATCCATTGTAAAGTATCTTCTTATTTCCAGGAAAAGGTCTTGGATGTAGAGAGCACCACGAAAAATCCAAGCTTCCCGGTGCAGAGAATTGGAATATAAATGCAATCCATTGATCCATCAGCCCTCAGTTGCCAGGTCCTTGCACATAAATACAAAATTAAACTCCTGACTCTCACACGCACATGAGGGTAAGGTATTTCCTGGCACTCTCCACAGGAGTTAAGATTACATTTTTGTACCAGTTACACAAAATGGTGCACATAACAAAATAATGTTTTAATGCAAATGAAGCAAACTGGGCAGAACACCCATGGATGTTGCTTTATTGATTGGGCTTTTAAAGATGCATTGGAGGCCTTGTTTACATTTTATTTTAACAATCACAAACATTGATTGTCTGAATCAAACATTGATTGTCTGTAGCTGAAGCGTCCACAAAGGTTCACACTGAAATATAGCAGGTGGGTTTTAAAGTGGTACAACATCTTTGTTTTCTCAATTTTTCTGTGTTTTGTTTGTTGTCTGTATAAATGTTTTGTGCTCAGTGTGTGTGTGTGTGTGTGTGTGTGTGTGTGTGTCCGTGCGCGCATGTGTGTGCATGTGCACTTTGCTTCTCAAAGGGAAAGGGGACTAATTTTTTTTGAGGAAACAAGTTTGCACAAATTATAGAGACCTCAGCACACTGAAAGATGACCTTGGTTTCATACGACCACATGGAAACCTCTCACAAGTGGTCAATGCAGCCACACTTTCTGACACACAGCAGTTATTGAGAATGCTAGTAGCATATTTACAAATTAAGGGTTATATTTTTGAGCCCAAACACAGCTTAAGGTGATTGTGATTAGATTCCCTGAAGCCAACAAAACATGATGGCTCGAAATGAGTTACCACTGCTTTCAACTTCAATGGGATGTGAGCATTATGTACTGTATATAACTACGTAGGTACTGTACAGCTTGGCAGGAAACACTGCATTTCAAAAGCAAACAGAAAAGCTCAATCCTCAGGAAAAGGGATGAGATAAAAATAAAAAAGATAATGAGTGAAGGAAGTATCCAAGCATCTATGAACGTCTCTCTCCAAATTGAAGATACAGGAATAGAATTCTGCTTAAGTGAGAGACGTTGTTTCTAGTCATGGAATGATTAGTGCACTATAACTGTTCCTGCAATAGAACTGCCTCAGTGATCTGGACTTCATTATCATTCCACCCTGTTGGTTCATTCACAGGAAATGTGAAGCATGTGGTCCCTTCAGAGGAGACCACCCCTTGGATAGCGAGAGATTAATGATCCATTATGTAGATCACACTGTTAACACACAAGTGGAAGCTACATAAATCAGCTACTGGCAACTGCTTAAAAAGCCCCAGTTCAAATGGAATTAAAATGTCTCTAAACTACAACATTACTGTGATTCACTGTCACAGTGAAAGAAATCCAATGGCAGCCAGCACTGTGAGCCAGGGTTTCCATGCTACATTCCCTTGCACAATATTTAAAAAATATATATTGGGAAAGGAGAACTACACGAACCTTTCGTCATGCCTCATGGATCTTCCTTCTTACAACTTGGAAGCATCACATTACAACTCGTAACTCAGAGATAACACCACAAATAGTCTGTTACGTGTAATTAATTCCTTTGTGTAATAACTAAAATATAAGTAAGCTATGTTAACAATTGTTCCGAAACAAAACAAAAAAAGATCAAACCTATTTCGTGGTATAACTGTAACAATTTTAGTTAATGGTTGTTTTGGGTTTTTCGGGCTCTTTGGCCGTGTTCTGAAGTTTGTCCTTCCTAACGTTTCGCCACTCTCTGTGGCCAGCATCTTCAGAGGACAGCACTCTGTGCTCTGGTGTAGTTGGCTTGGGAGTGGGATTTTAGTTACTTTTAACCTAAGAAGGGGATGTTGTCTCTTTACAAAAATAACAGATTTCCTTTGTCTAGCTTTGGCTAATGTACCGACAAGTACTGTTTCTAGAAAATGTGGTCTTGGCATCCATGGTTCTTGCCTGAATCACCTCCAGATCAGATAATTTAATGGCCTGAATCCTGTTGGTTAGTTTTCCTGGCAAAACGCAGTGGTGTAAATCACAGTAGCAAATGTCTGCTAATTAAATGTTGTCACCTGTATCCCTTTCTGGTCACCAACTCACACAATGTCTCTCTTATGTATCACTTTAGGGGCTTCCTGGGCAGAAAAGCAAGAATGAAATAATGACAAATCGGTGTCTTTTGTTGCTCCATGCCAGTGGTTTTCAGCAGTCTTCTTTCAAGTTATTACAGTGAGTTTAGGACAACAGAGGAAGGAGACACATTTATTAAAAAGCATTTCTAACATTAAAAAATGTGGCTTTTTTTAAAAATATATTAAAATGGAATACTTTTTGTGCCTTGGAATTGTAACTTTTGTAACTAATTGACATTGTTTGATTTAAAGTCCTTTCCAGTTTTTTCACTTTCCAGAAAGTAAAGCAGAAAGAATTTAGATGACCAGATGCATGTTATGTTTTCAAAAATCTGGTATCTTTAATATATGTCATTCACATATGCTATTTCAATTAGGAACAAAAATGGCTGCCAAGTCAAATAGGTGACTATATGTCATAGCCATAAGATTCATAAATTGGAGATTGGCTTACACTCAGTAATATCTTCCATCTTGTCTTCCTCAACCATCTTTGACAGCCAAGAGGAATACCTCATTACTTCTTGCATGAAAGACCCACCTTTTACTAGCAGCTACTGATGGGATTTTGATTTGTTCCTGCATTCAGAACACTGTGCAGGATGACATAGCAGGTTTAGGGCCTTCCTTCCTTCAAGCCAATATGATATTATCTCTTGCACTTCTAAGGGATGTGGAAAGCACTGTCATCTCTGTGTTCCTAACAATCACCAGATGTTGCTGACAGCATTCACAGCTCTGATTCTAGGTACTCCTGAAGAATAAATACAAACACATTTCTTTGCTGGATGTAAAAGACAGCTCCCTGATTTGGAAATACAGCAGCATATCATCAGAAGGCTCAGGCTTTCTGTTCCAGAAATCAATTCTCCTTTTCATTTTAACTGGGATTAGCAACAGCAGTGGTAGAAAACTTGCAGGATACAAGAGGAGAGAGGGGAGATATGATAACACATTTCAAATACTTGAAAGGTAGTCATAAAGAGCAGAGGCAGGATCTGTTCTCAGTCATCCCTGACTGCAGGACATGTAATAATGGGCTCTAACCACAGGAAGTCGGATTTAGGCTGAATATCAGGAAAAACATCTTAATTGTTAGAGCAGTGTGACAATGGAACCAATTACCTTGGGAGGTGGTGTTGGAGGAGTTCAAATGAAAATTGGGCAACTTTCTGTCAGATCTGGTTTGATTTGGATTCCTGCCTTGACCAAAAGGTTGGACTCAGTGGCCTTATAGTCCCCTTCCAACTCAATGACTCCATGATTCTATGAAGCAACTGTTCTCAATGAGCCAAGGTTTATGAGGGAAGGGTTCAACACCACTGTCTTTGTGACGATTCCTGTATTGAACAGGCCTGGTTTATATGAATAGGAGAGTGTTTCAACCAAGAATGAAAAGGCATGATCCTTGACACTGGGTTAACAAAGATCAGAACTTTATTAATATCTCCCACAATGGGGGAGACATGCAGTGGTTACCTTAAAGCTTGCCAAAACATCATCTACAGCAGAAACCAACTTGCAACCTTTCACTACAGCATGGGTAATATTTAGAAATACAGTGGTGCCCCGCATAGCGACGTTAATCCATTCCGGATTAATCGTCGCTATGAGGAAACATCGCTAAACGGAACAGAAAAAGCCATAGGAACACATTAAACTTCATTTAATGCGTTCCTATGGGGCCCAAACTCACCGTTCAGCGAAGTTCCTCCATAGCACCGCCATTTTCACAACCTCGGTAAGTGAAGGCACGGCGCGAAAACACTTGCAGCGGCCATTTTGGGCACCCGCCGGCCATTTTGGAACCGCCAATTTTGGAATGCTTACCAATCATCGCAATGCGATGTTTTACCCATTAAAACATTGCAATGTGGTCGCATTAGCGATCTAAAATAATAGATCGCTATGCGGATTCGTCGTTAAACGGTGCGCTTGTTATGCGAGGCACCACTGTATTTAGAAGTCTGAGATCTGCACTCACCAATATCTGGACTTTTGGGGGCCACACCCACATGCATAAATGCATCTTTTCCACTCAAGATTCTTACAAAATAGGAATATTAATGATAAGATCCCTTGTGCCCTCTAGTGGCCCAGTTCTTTAAAACTGAGGCACCTAGGGTGCTGGGGATCTCTTAAAATATATTGAAATTGCCTGTCACATGCCCAGGAAGTGCCAAAGCGACCTTCTCCACCCAACTTTCTATTTTCTTTTTTAAAAAGTAAAAGTTGTGGTGTGGCGTGCTGGGAGTAGGGTTCCAGGAGTGGCACAGACTACGTGTGGGTCCAGGTATACCGCATGAAGCCCATGGCTGCATGTCCCTTAAGTCTTTTGCCTGTGTGAAGTTAGTCTTACTGCCTTGAATCAGAAGCACAATGTTGACTGATTCCATCTTATCTAGACACATTTCTCTAAGCGCTAAGGGGGACCTGCCCAGTTCACAACATTTTAACATCCAAACCCTGGGTGTTTAATCCAGGCAGGGCTCTAAATAGTTTCCTTTCAGGGTCTCAAAACCCTGAGAGGCAAGTTTAGGGAGTGGCTTTTGACCCTCCTGGTGCCACTTGGTGATCACTGATGAACACTTTTCAGACCTGCTGTGATCCGATGTCCTCTTCCATTTTGTCACATTCATCCTACCACCAGCACTCAACCCACTTTAAGCTGCACAGTGGCTGAAATCCTCTTGCATAGCAACTAGAATAGGCCCATTCAAATCAATAGAACCTATGGAGGACCTGGATCACCAAATCCCTGCTGATTCAATGGGCCTATTCTAGTATAATTTACTACACTAAAGCAACAGGATTTCAGCCAATGTAAAGTAAGTCAGGGTTTATCTGATTAATAGCAGAAGTATATTACTTGGAACAGCTGTTTCAATAACATCCCAGCACCAGTCATATTGAATCAGCTTTTTCTGTGCTTTTAACTCTGATAGAGTCACTGGGCATTGAGAAAATTAGCACTACTATGTCACCAGCTTCTCATTCCTTGAGATTTCAGTATTATAGCCACAACAAATGATAAAATCAAACTTTCTCCTCTCCCAGCACCACTTACCCTGAGATTTAATTCCTTGCCTCAGAAGCACAGTAATTCTTCTGAGACCTTCAGCTGGTGCCCTTAGACATAGCAAGTCAATTGTAGACTATGCTAGCTATAGGTCCTATATAGTTCATCTCAAACTCCACCCCTACTCCAGCTGACTAGCAGGCACCGATATGCAAGGGAACAAAGGCAGCAAAATGTGCCTTTCCCCGTCTCAAGGTTTCAGAGGAAGTAGGTGTTACATAACAGCACTGATGTTACCTGTCTGTCATGGGTTTGGAGGGAAAGTTCCATCCTATGGGGAGTGGAAGGCGGGACATCAGGAGGAGGGGCTGTACTGTATAAATATGTGATGCCTGTGTGGTGAAGGGAGATGCTGAGACAGACTGTGAGACACTGGGTTGGGACGAAGCAGCAGCTGGGGAAGAAGAAGCTGTTGTGGGAGTCTGGGTGTCTGACAGGGTACTACTGTGTGTCAGAGTACCAGCCTGAAAGGTTCAGGGGTCTGTTGGTTAGCCAGAACTGATGGGTTCAGGGTCTGTGCTTTAAGTTAAAGGTTCTAGGTGAACCAAACTGTATGCTTGTGTGCGTGAGAATAAGCCACGTTACTTTATTTTATTCACCTGATTGTTTTATTTACCCTGTGTGTATTTAAAATAAACTTTATTCTTTTTGTTGTTTAAAAATCCATCCCTGGTCTGTGTGACTTATTATAGGGAATGGTTGGTGGCAGCTTAGTAACTGTGTGATAGATCCCAGTAGGTCTGGGTTTGTCACATTGATTGGTGTCCAGCGTGTGGGATACGACTGGTCCAGTTGTCCAGCGGTCCAGCAAAGCCTTGGCAAGTGTGCCCAGAGCAAGGGGGGTCTAGTCAGGGACAGTCTGAGGCGCGTAGGTAATCTTCTAGGTGTACCTCACGGGGAGGTGCACTAGTAGAAGAACGTGCCAACTGGGGAGACTTAGATTAAGGTGCTCTGAGGCAGCCTGATTTTGGCGGGAAAACGCTGAGGCAAAACTGCGTAGCAACAGTGAGCTAGCTTGCCAGCTGAGAGGCCCAGCAGAGGGGGGTAGGCTCTGACTCGATACTGTTGCAAATTTAGTGCTGAAGAACAGCAGCAATCTCTGGGGAGAGCTGGTTCTGAGGCAAAAAGGAAAAAAGTGGTCGTTTTATTTTGAGGCTTGACTTTTTAAAGCAGCCTGTTCTGAGGGGGGGTATGCCCTTGACTCGAAGCCAAGTAGCAGACATGAGTGAGGTGAAAGACCCCCAGATTGACCAAGGTTCTGAGGATGAATTTGGCTCAGTGCAAGGTGACAGCACAGGAGAGCAGGACCCAGAACTCAGAAAAATACTCCTAGCCCAACAGCATGAACTGAGGGTGAGGGAAATGGAGGAAAGATTAGAGAGAGAAAGAAGAGAGGAAAGGGAGAAACAGAGACAATTTGAATTGGCATTGGAGAGAGAGAAAATGGCGTTTGAATTAAGAAAACTGGAACTGATGAACCAGAACAATAATAATAATAGGGATTCTGAGGGAGGCCAATTGTCTAAGGCTGACCTGAAGAAATTCCCTGTGTACCACAAGGGAGATTGTCCTGAGGTGTTCTTTTCCTTAGTGGAAAGAGCGTTTGTGGACTTCTCAGTAAGGGAAACTGAGAAGATGACCATCATGCGGTCTTTAATCAGTGGTAGCCTGGCTGAGGTTTATGCCGAGATGCCTGAGGAATTGATGAAAGATTTTGCAGAGTTTAAAAAACTGGTGTTTGCCAGACATGGGATAAATGCAGAGCAGCTGAGACAAAGATTCAGGTCCCTCACCAAGAAACCAGAACAGACTTTTACCCAAGTGGGGGCCCAATTGGTGAGGCTGCTTGAGAAATGGCTATCGCAGGAGGGAATAGAGACCTATGAGCAGCTTAAAGACTTGATAGCCCTGGAACAGTTCTATTCAGTCCTGCAGGGGGAATTGAAATTCCAGGTGAGGGAAAGGAAACCGAAATCTGTGGCAGCAGCCGCAGAAATCGCGGATTTTATCTCCCAAATAAGAAAGCCCTTGGGTGAGGGGAAATCTGTAGGTAAACCCAAAGAAACCTACAGCAAGTACTCTCAGGGACCAGGGAAAAGCCAGCAAGGGGGAGGGGCCCATGGTGAAGGGAAGCCCTCAGGCATGAAACCAAGCCCTCAGAATTTGGAGGGAAAACCGAAACAAGAGGAGAGAGAATCCAAATACACTAGAAAATGTTATTTCTGTCAGGGAAAGGGTCATCTAATCTCAGAGTGTGAAAAATTAAAGCAGCTAAAAGGAATGGTGCCTCAGAATTCTAGTGGGACCAAGCCAAAAGCTGTGTTCTGTGTCCAGAAAGAGCAAGGCTCAGTGTCACAGAGGGAGCCTGTTGCCATGGCTACTCAGTCTGGGACAGCTGCCTCTGCTGATCAGGCTGAGGAAAATGGTCCTCTTCTGGAGGTAAAGCGCTGCTTGCTGATAAAAACAGATTCTCAGTTGTTTGAGACAGCAGGGGTGGACGTAGGAATACTTGACCGGCAGTATAGGGGGCTGCGGGACACTTGTTCCCAGGTAACCCTGTGCCATCCAGATATTATTCCTAGGGAGTTTATAATCCCAAATGAGAGCATGAAGGTGGCAGGGATTGAGGGGCAGATAATCTCTCTGCCAGTAGCAGAGGTACCTGTCAACTTTCAAGGCTGGAGGGGAGATTGGCGGATAGCGATTTCATCGACTCTGCCAGCAGCCGTGCTCGTGGGAAATGACCTGGCTGAACATGTGAAACGGGTGCTAGTGATTACACGTTCACAAGCCACCACAGGGACAGTTCAGGGGGGTAATGATGAGCCAGAGACGGAAGCAGGTGGGGGGAGTTCAGAAGCTGTGGTGGAAACCTTAACCACAGACAGCAGATTTGGACAGGAGCAGAAGGCAGACGCCACTCTCCAAAAGTGTTTTGAACAGGTGACTGACGCCCAGCTAGCACCTGAAACCCCAGTGAGATTTCTGGAGAAAAAGGGGATTCTGTATAGAGAGACCCTGAGGAATATCTCAAAAGGGGGAGATGGGATCAGGAGTCAGCTAGTGGTACCTGAAAAGTATCGCCCCATGATCTTACAAAGGGGTCACTCTGACATGTTTGCTGCACACTTAGGGGTGAAAGGGCCCCTTGATTTGATCAAACAAAATTGGGAGCAGATCACCCAGGATGACCCACAAGACGTTGTGACTTACATAGACACCTTGATGAATGACCTAAAGCGAAATCTAGAGCTGGCAGCAGAAAACCTGCAAGCGCAGAAGGTCAAACAGAAAACATGGTATGACCACAAAGCTAGAGAGAGGCACTTTGACCCGGGGGAGGAAGTGCTTTGGCTTAGGCCCTGCAGAGAGAATAAACTGCAGCTCAAATGGGCAGGACCATATAGGGTCATTTCTAAGATGTCAGACCTGAACTACCTAATAGAGCAGGAGGAGAACCAAGCAAGGAGGGTGGTTCATGTGAATGCCCTAAAACCCTACTACAGAGGGGAACAGAGGGTTTTATTCGCGATAAAAGCAGCTGAGAGTGAGGAAGCTGAATTACCCTTCTGGGAGGGTAGAGGGGAAGTAAAATACAACCCAGAGGAGGTAAAGATCAGTCCTGCACTCACCCAAGACCAGCAGCAAGAACTAAAAATGCTGCTTAGTAAATATCAACAGGTGTTTTCCAACAAGCCGGGGATAGTGAAGGGAGTGATGCATCGGATCCACACAGGGGATGCACCCCCGCAGGCAGTATCCCCATACCGAGTAACGGGACCCTATAGGGACAAGGTGCGGAAGGAGCTGGACGAGATGCTGAGGGAGAACATAATCGTCCCCTCTTCTAGTCCTTGGTCCTCTCCGATAGTCCTTGTGGACAAGCCTGATGGGAGCATTAGGTTTTGTGTTGATTGCAGGAAATTAAACCGTGTAACCACTCCTGATGCCTACCCAATGCCCAGGCTAGACAACCTGATTGAAACCATAGGGGGTTGTCGGTTCATCTCATCATTGGACCTGGTAAAGGGATATTGGCAATTAAGAATTGATCCCAGGGATCAAGAAAAGACTGCCTTTTGCAGCCCTTTTGGTCTCTATGAGTTTCGAGTCCTGAGCTTTGGTCTCAGAAATGCACCAGCCACATTCCAAAGGCTGATGGACCAGACCTTGGCAGGGCTCAGTGACTTTACAGTGGCCTACATTGACGACATAGGGATCTTCAGTAATACCTGGGAAGATCACCTGATACACCTGGAGTTAGTGCTGCAGAGGTTAAGTGCAGCAGGGCTAACAGTAAAGGCCAGCAAGTGTCAGCTGGGTAGCCCAGAAAGAAAATACTTGGGTCACATGGTAGGGGGAGGAATGATAAAACCCCTGGAGGCCAAAATAGAAGCTGTTCGTGATTGGCCTAGACCCAACACCAAGAAAAAGGTCAAATCATTTCTTGGGTTGGTGGGCTACTACAGAAAGTTCATCCCGAGGTTTAGCGAGATTGCGGCTCCGCTGACCGATCTGACGAGGAAGAAGGCTGATGACCGCATCCCGTGGACCAGCGACTGTGAGGCGGCGTTCCAGAGGTTGAAGGAGGCGTTAATCAACTATCCAGTCCTGCGTGCTCCAGACTTCGACCGGGAGTTCATCATCTACACCGATGCGTCTAACAGCGGGGTAGGAGCAGTTCTGTGCCAGGAGGATGAGAATGGTGACCAGCATCCAGTGTCCTACCTGAGTAGGAAACTCCAAAAAGGTGAGAGACATTTGGCAACCGTGGAGAAGGAGTGTTTGGCCATAGTCTACGCGATCCGGAAGGCCAAGCCTTACATCTGGGGAAGACATTTTATTCTGTGTACTGACCATTCACCATTGCAATGGTTAAAGACGATGAAAACCCACAATAGCAAACTTATGAGGTGGGCTTTGAACTTACAGGACTATGACTTTGAAGTGAAGGTGGTCAGAGGGTCAGTGAACTGTGTTGCTGACGCCTTATCAAGAAGACCTGAAGACTGAAGACGGCGAAAGAACATGGACTATATGTATATAATGAAAACAAAAAGTTAAAATGTACCTGGTTTTGAATTTGGTTGGTATTAATAAAGGTAAATTGATGTACTGTATATGGTAAAATGTTTAAATGTATATTTGCTATGGTTAACTTGGAGTGTAAGTATATGTAAGTATTATATGGTATGTATAACTGTTGTTGTGTATTTTATACAGGTTGTTTTTTGGTGAAAAGCACTTTTAGCTTTCCCCCTACAAAACAACTTTTAAAGAGGGGAGGTGTTACATAACAGCACTGATGTTACCTGTCTGTCATGGGTTTGGAGGGAAAGTTCCATCCTATGGGGAGTGGAAGGCGGGACATCAGGAGGAGGGGCTGTACTGTATAAATATGTGATGCCTGTGTGGTGAAGGGAGATGCTGAGACAGACTGTGAGACACTGGGTTGGGACGAAGCAGCAGCTGGGGAAGAAGAAGCTGTTGTGGGAGTCTGGGTGTCTGACAGGGTACTACTGTGTGTCAGAGTACCAGCCTGAAAGGTTCAGGGGTCTGTTGGTTAGCCAGAACTGATGGGTTCAGGGTCTGTGCTTTAAGTTAAAGGTTCTAGGTGAACCAAACTGTATGCTTGTGTGCGTGAGAATAAGCCACGTTACTTTATTTTATTCACCTGATTGTTTTATTTACCCTGTGTGTATTTAAAATAAACTTTATTCTTTTTGTTGTTTAAAAATCCATCCCTGGTCTGTGTGACTTATTATAGGGAATGGTTGGTGGCAGCTTAGTAACTGTGTGATAGATCCCAGTAGGTCTGGGTTTGTCACAGTAGGATCATGAAGTCCTGTGAACTTCTGTACTTAGTATAAAGCATGCTGTTCCATTCATTCCTGCTGAATTCTCTGGAATGTGTAGCATAACCAATGGCAAGCTGCTGAAACATGCACCTCACTGTGTTCAATACAGCTCTGATTTTTAAGGAAGTGTCCATAGAATTGAACCACTGAATGTCCTCAATTCCGAATGCATCGTGCTCAATAAATGTCAGGTTTCCCTTCCTTTTTCTTTGTTTCTTTCCAATTTGAAAACAATGCCCAGTCCCAGTTCCTGCTGCAAGATAACAAAGTTCTCAGCCATCTCTTTGTTGGTTTGTACAGTATGTGGTATTGATTACAATCTGTTTGTTCGCTAGGCACAGAGCTTCCTTGTACCTATCACTTGAAGTGGGCTTTTACAAGGTTTCATTAGTTTGTATCGACTCCATCCCCATTTTTCCTTTAGCCCCCATTAATTGTCTCTTCTCAGATTCTCAGTCCAGGCACTGTGTAAACTGTCTTTTGAGCAATTAACTTCATGACATGTAAAATAAAACATAAGACAGAATTTGACTGGGAACAAAATCTGTCTTAGTTACAAGGAGCGAGAGTCAAGCCATCTCTGCGCTGGAGTTGATTTTGCTTATATTTGGGCACCTGAAGCAACAAACAAGCTGTCATGGAAGAAGTCTTCCAAAGATGGTGGAATCATCCCAGTAATGTTGTAGGGGCTGCACTTTGTCTGGGACAGAAACATTATTATTTTAGCTCTTTTCTAGACATGGGGAAGAATTTTTAAAAAATGAATTGTGATATTTGTGGAAAATTGCTGCTCTGTTAAATATTCATCCCTTCATGTTTGTGGGTTCCAGAGACCCCCACGAATATGAAGGGATGAATATTTCCCCATTTTATTTGTCCCTTTGTAATTAAAGAAAAAACATTCTGCCTATCAGCCACCAATCAGCTAATCAGCAGGCCAATAGGCAGCCCCACCCCACCCCCCCAATCTACCCCACCCTCTTCCTCTCCTTACCTTAGCCCCACCCCCACCAACCCCCTTACTGTAATCGTCACTGCCACTGCCGAGGTCTCCATCAGGTCTCTGGAGCCATGGCATATAAAAAGGGAAACTGGCTGCCCTTTGCAAAGATGGCAGCTGTGGCTTCGTTTAGGGTAGAGGAGCTGCAGCTGCCATCTTTGCAAAGGACAGCCTGGATTCCCTTAAGGCAGGCTAAAGGAATCCAGGCTGCCCTTTGCAAAGATGCAAAGGGTCCTTCCTGAGACTAGAGTAGAAATGGACACAAATGGCACAATGGCAGTTTGTGATGGCTCATGGTTCATTGGTGTCCACAAACCATGAACCATTAACCATGTCATTTAAAAAAAAATGAAGCAGTTCATGGTTCATTCCATCTCTACATGAAGGGGGGCTTTCAGTGAGCATGAGTAAGGTAAGTGCTTGGGCCCATGAAGAGGGAGTGGTCCTGGGGTGGACAAAGTGAAACAAAACACAGCTGATGAAAAAGTTAATTTTTTCATTTTACTTTCTGAAAGTGCAGTTCCCTGAACTTCCCACAAAATGAACCATAAACCAGCCTGGTTCATGGGTTTTTTGCTTCCTGGTTTATTTCACACCTGTCTCTAGTGTAGCACAGAGATGGGCATGAATCACAAATAAATGTAGTTTGTGGCAGTTTGTGGTCCATGGCTGCTCATGAACCATGAACCACAAACCACAAACCATCTGATTTTTTTTTTTTAAAAAAAGAACCACAAACTGGTTCATATTTTTTAAAAAAGTTTGTACTTTTGAAAAATAAAACTAAACCCTCTGCCCCCTTCCCACTGCCTTTGCCACCTCCCTACCTTTTGTTGATGCCGCCATCTTGAGTTACAGCCTAGCTGGCTCCCATAGGCCAGGCTGCCTCTGCACATGCACTCACCTCTCAACTGAGAGCAGTGGGAAGGAGGAAAGGGGTGAAGGAGGAAGGCTATGGGGTGGAGTGGGAGAACAAACTAGGACGTTCAGGAAAATACTTAAAAGGTTTACGATTTGGGTCAGTTCAAGTTCTCCAGCTTGGACGAACCCGAACTGACCTGAACCAATGAACCAGCAATTTTCCATGAACTTCCTGGTTCATTTTTTGGTTTGTGCCTATCTCTAATCTAGAATTTACTAGGGAGGAAACATGAGGTGAAACCTTTTCCCATCCTCCACCAGTCTTCAGTGAGGTGATTGTTTTATAGCAATCTTGGAAACTGGGGAACAATGGTGGGATAGTTAATAAGATTCCTTTAGCTTCAGGGACCACACAGGGAGTAATTGAGGGCTATAGGTTCTGTACCCGCACCCCATTGCCCTCCCAACCCTGGAATAAAGACACGAGACAAATATCATGGATGCTACAAGACTCAGCAGAAAAACCTGTTTTATTCACACTACCCTGTAATTTCCACTTCATACAATGCCTGCGCCCCATTCCAGTATGGGATAGGCAAAAAATCCCCTCATCCAAGGGCCAATCAGGATGCAGGGCAAAAATTCCTATCCAGTCCCAAAGGCAACCAAAAAATTCACATTAGAATATGGGTGTGTGTGTGTGGGTGCCAGAAAAGGAAGAGTGCGGATGGAGGGGTGAATGGCAGGTTATTTAAGGGACATTCCCCCCTCTATCCACCCTCTTCCTTTTCTTGGGTGGAGGGGGGAACGCCAGGTTATTTAAGGGGCATTTCCCCCTTTCTCTCAACTGCCCTCATGAGATATTAAGGTCTCGTGTTATCCGTGGAGGGAGGCAAAGGGCGAGCCGCGCTGCCAAAGCCTTGGCTTGCCAGCGGCTCCAACATTGCCCTCTCAACCCCAGAATAAAGATGCAAGACAAATATCATGGGTTAAAACACAGGACACACTTTTATTGATCATAATTCAATATTGCTATCCTTTGGCAAAGGGGGCCTGCCGTAGTAAGGAAACAGATAAATCGCAGAGGCCCCAAAGTACCCCTTAATCAACAAATGGGCAAGCCCCCGGCTCCAGGTTCTCACGGTCTTAAAGACAGCAAGAACCCGGCCGACCACAATTTGACCAGCCCCGGACCTCGAGCCATCTTTACTCGATGACTGTTGGTCCGGTTGTGGCCCGGCGCATCTTTTCTTCCAAGCACTGTAATTGCACGATCCGCAGCGCTGGGAGATCCAATGGGCTGTTAGCTTACTTGAGTTTACCACAGGACTCAGCAGAAAAACCTGTTTTATCTGCACTACCCACCACAGCATAGGGACTAGCCCGGCTAAGTCCTATGACTGCCATTAAGCCTATCAAGCTCAATGAGCAGGCCCCCTTGATGTCTTCCAAGAAGACATCCAAACCCAAATCGGACAGATGGATTCCATCATTCCGAAAAAACCTCAGGCCTATCCAGTTGGATCATCTGGTGACCAATCGCAGATCCAAGGCCGCTTCAGACTGCTCTGCAGATCTCCCAGTTAACACCCCTGCATGCCATGTTAACGGAGAGGAAAAACATGGTGTCCCTCCAAACCAATCGAGGGATGATCATGGACCATACAATATGTATGTTCAGGTACCTGGCCTTCAACCAATTCACGTATAATGTCCAGGATCAACGCCTTACCAGAATGCCTGACCAAATTATTGCCTCCAAGGTGTACTACTAACAAATCTGGTGGAAACTGGCCATAAGCCACCACCCTACATAGCTGGCTCCACTGTATTCTGCGCAGCCGTTTCCATACGACGTGTGCTCTGGCTCCAAGGCCCAGGTCACTTCCCCATGGGGATGCAGCAGCATATCGCTCTGCCCAGTATACATAACTGTGGCCCACAATCAAAATGTGTCTCTACCTCACCAACTCTACGAGACCTGCAGAGATATAACAAAAACCAGGCCCCTGCCTAGACATTAAGGAGTGTTCTGATATATCTATAACAACCTTCCTCCAGATACTCGCGAGGCCCCATCGCTGGGTATTTTTAAGACTCATCTTAAAACGTGCGCTAGGATGAGTTGGGCACCCTTACCTAGCCGATCGGCCTTAGATCACCGAATAAAAATTTGCACCTTCCCATCTTTGACCCTAATGTCCTGCCATTGCAGAGCTAGACTGGACTTGTCGTTCTTTCTGGATGCAACTACCTTGCTAATCCCGAGGGCCCCAAAGAACATCAATAATGATGCCACTTTAAATAAGATCCTTTCATACTCATCCCTACACAAAAGCTCCCACTGCCTGCATAAGTGTTCCAACAACACAGGCAATATGGGGGCCCTGGTATGCTGTACTCTACCCTTCTCTTTGGACCATCCTTCAATCATCTTTTTAATGCAGTAATCTGCTAAATAATCCCAATAGCCATTAATCTTAGCATAAAAGGCTAGTGCTGACAACCTGCCCTGTATAGTTTCAGGTGCTAGTCTCTTTCTATTTAGGTGCACGATAAATTGTTGTAAATGTTTAACCGGTGACAGCCAAGCTGGCTCCAGGTTGCCATCTTCCTAAATTCCTGGAACTCTATACTCACAGCCTAGTACCCCTTCAATGTCCTCGGTGCCAGAGCCAAGCCTATTGCTCTTGCTGCATCTTCACACCAATTTGCCAGTCCTCCAGGGGCAGAACTTCTGGGAACTCCCTGGCTCTGGGGTCTAGCTCCCTGAACAGCTTGATCTGTTGGCACGACAATGCACCAGCTAGTTTATTTTCTAAACCTGGTACATGTCAGGCCTGCACTAGTATGTTAAACTGCAGGGCCCGTAATGTGAATAATCTAACCAGAGTCATTATATCATAAACAACCACTTGATTGTCACACCAAAATCATTTCAAGGAGTTTGGCCACTCGTCTGCCCATAGCCAAAGCACTCCCACTATTGGGAAGAATTCTAAGAATGTCACATCCCTGGTAATGCCAGCACACCACATGCCAGCACACCACCTTCCTCTAAAGTAAATTCCCAACCCTAGTGAACATGCTGCATCCCAATTGACCTGAAAGTCTGCTTTCTGCCCCATTTCACCTCTCCAAAAGGATGTCCCGTTAAACCTTGCCAAAAACTGACTCCACACCAGTAGATTTTCTTTCATGCCGAGTGTGACCCTGGTCCTATGCAATGGTCACTGCAGTCCCTTCAAGGCATTGCATAGCCGGCGCAGGAATGTGCGCCCAGGTGCCACCACTCTACAAGCAAAGGTGTTTCTTTTTAATTTTTAAATTTTATTTCAACTACAAACACATATCTAAAATACAATACAGACACCCCAAACCCTCCCCCCCTTTGAGGACAGAGATTCAGACCTCATTACATTCCAGCTTTCCCAAACTCCAGAGAGCATTGGGAAAAAAAACCAAAGCCCATCAATCATTTTGCCCTATCTTCAAGTCTAGCCCTGGGCCCAAGCATGTATTAAGTTCCAACTTTGTTTTGCATAGTCTCTTGGTTGATCTCGTAGCGCTTCTGATAATGTATCCAGTTCTATAATGTCCAACAGCTTCTTCAGGAGCTCCTCCATTGTAGGTACGTCTTCACTTTTCCATTTTTGGGCCCAGAGTAACCTAGCTGCTATCAATATATACATCAAACAATATTTGATTTTCTTATCAGTAATTTCTGGCATAATATTTAATAATGCTATTTCGGGTTTAAAGTTTAATTTCTTTTGAATAATTCCTTTTGTCATTTCCCACAACTGCGACCAATAAACCATGGCTTTTTCACATGACCACCACATATGATACAAACAAAGTTTAGGTGTCCCACAATCTCCTGGAGCTCACACAGAGACACCTTTTGCATCTGCAGTAGTGCAGCTATCCTGATCCTAAGGTCAGCCAATTTGTTTTCAGGCAGCTGTGATGTCTGTTGCACCGAATCCAGCTCTATACCCAGGAAAGTGAGGGATGTAGCTAGTCCCTCCATTTTTTCCTCTGCCAGGGATAGTCCCAGCTCCTCTGGCATCAATTGAAAACTATTTAAGATGAATCTACACCTTCCTGAATTGCCTTCTCCACAGAAAAGGTAATTATCTAAATAATGGGCCGTAGACTTACAGCCCATCCTACTCCTGAGTTTCCATTAAATAAATGAACTGAACCATTCAAATGTAGCGCATGACACTGAGCAGCCCATAGGTAAAGCTCTGACAATATAAAAAAAAATCCCTGAAATTGAAATCGTAACAAGTGAAAGTCCAACAGGTGAACTGGCAAAATTCAAAACACTGATTTTATATCACATTTTGCCAGCTCAGCTCCCACACCACACTTTCTTACCATAGGAACTGCCTCATCAAAGGAGGTCTAATGCACAGTACAAAGTTCTTGAAAGATAGTGTCATTGACTTATGCTCCCTCCAGAAAGGACAAGAGGGGAATTGATCTAAACTCACCCTGAGCCTTCTTTGGCACTATACCCAAAGGTGAAACCCCCAAGTTCTCAAAAGGAGTTGTTGCAAAGGGGCCAAACACCCTTCCTTCTTTTACTTCCTTATCTATCTTACCCTGGACAATACCTTCCATCTTGCACACCAATGGGAGGTTCTGTGCAAAAACTGCTCCGCACTCACCCACTGCTGAGATACTAAATCTGTACTTAAAGCCCCCCAAGAGGTAGGTAGCATCTTTCCTATAGGGGTAGGAATTTAACCATCCTTCCCAAACTTTAACCTTAATTGGGCTGGGTCCCTTTTCCAGTGCTACCCCCACCACTGCTTGGTTTTTACCCCCTCCTGTGCCCTTGTTCTGTTGTTGAGCCCCAACCCTGAAGCATGATGTACTTGGGTGATGACCACCACATGCAGAACATTCATGCCTGAAGTGGCATGATTTCTTGGTACAAGTGCCCTTGGAGTTGTACTCCCAACAGAGTAGGCAGAGTTGAACTGCCTGCTCCACTCCGACGTGGGGGTTCTGTCCAAGAGCAACTTTTCTATTCAAATGTCCGCTATCGAACCTATCTCCAAAATTGGGCCTGGCAGAAATCATGTGCTGAAGCCACAGACCTGGCACGGGCTCATCCCAATGAAGATTTGGGTGAATTGCGCTCCACATACGGAATGATTCATCATAATGAAGCCACGCCTACCCAGCAAAGTCGACATAGGCCCTATAAATTAAAACCAGGTATTGAAAAAGAAATTGAGCCCTCCAAGGCTCCTCCCAGTGTAAATCAGAAACCCAGGTAGCCAATTAGACCATGTCCTATCAGGTTTCTTCCTCCTACGTCTCTCCTTCTCTTTCTTGTCTTCTTTATCCAGCTCCTTCTTCCTTACATCTCTATTCAGTAATTCAAATACATCCATATAATATCCTTCTATATCTTTTCTTGTGTTGCTCGGGTTAAATGCTATCCTAGGGGCATCAAGTAGTCACCGTAAGTCAACGCTCACAAAGGCATGGTGTTGTAACCCGTATCAGGAATTGATGGGTAAGGCCAAATCCGAGCACCAGCTGAAGTGTTAAACTGTGCTGGTAATGTAAACTGAGGGTACATTGTGCCGCATCCACTGAAATGCGGACTGGAGCATCACCATGTAGTGTTGGAAGGCCTACCACTCTGTGTGTAATATAGTGTGTATACTGGGGAGTTAAATTGTCCACCACCAGCCGAAGGCCAAGCAGGGATCATTGAATAAGTGCCCGGTGTAATGACCAACTCACCTGATGAAGTGGTCACCATGCTTGATTCATCTCGTGCATAAAGCCTTTCAGGGCAGGCCTCCTCTGCTTCATTTTGTCCCTCTTGGTTCATGGTCACTGGTTCAAGGGTTGCAGGGGTTGACAACCTCCTGCCCTTGCCAGCACGTCAAGGCCAAAGGGTCGGGGAAGCTCCATGACGTCTAGGTGTCACATCGTGCTGCTGTTCCATCTCAAGAATAGCAAATCTAGTCATTAGATAGCAATTGCCTTCAGTTTATTATTATTATTATTATTATTATTATTATTATTATTATTATTATTATTATTATTATTATTATTATTATTATTATTATTATTATTATTATTATTATTATTATTATTATTATTATTATTAAAGTATTTATTCAAGGACAAGGTAGGGAATACAAAAAGAGGGAAGAGGGAAGAGGGGGGAAAGGTTAGGGGGATAGGAGAACACAGAGTATACCATCATCCAATCAATTCATATTACAATAACAGATCAACTTTTTGCTTTTTCACAGTTTGATTACCCTCCTGCCTTAATCTTATCATTTAATTTTAGTTTAATTCTATGTTACTCCAACACTATCTGGTAACTGCAGCCATTTATACAATACATCCCATCATTCAATTTCCTTTTGAATTGAACAGTCTTTCAGCCCATCTGACAGAATATCCATTTTTGTCACTTTCCATATTTACACAATAAGATTTTCTTGTTTCAGTGTCTCTTTCTTGAGATTTTTAACATAATGCCTTTTAATTTGGGAAGCTGCATAGGTCACTGGATAACTCTCTATCCGATCTATGTTACCTGGTGTCATGCCCAATAAAGACGGTTCTAAAGTTTGTGCAGCTTCATTTAAGTTTTGTTTGGCATCTAATGTCCCCTCTTTTGTCACTTTCATCAGATCTTCTATTTTGCTAAGACCTTCATGTACTTGCTGAAAACCTGTTATTATTATCTTTTGCAGAGTAATCTGCCATTCCTTTTCTATTTCTTGTACCACTGTTCCAAAACTTTGTGACTGAACAGACCAAGTCTCCATTTGTTGTCTTAAATTTTTGAAGGCCATCTCAAGCTTACTAATGAATGGGGTTTGTATAAATAATACTATGCCCTTAACCACAATGATCGCCCCTTATATATCCTTCAACAATTTCCACAATTTTATCAACAATCCAAACCCCTAGTCATAAACCAACCCTTAGATCTCCCTCCAATCTTTATCCAAATATCATAATATAAAAATCAACTTTTAACCCAGCAAATTCAAAATCAAATAGAACCGTGGTACAATTATTTCTTCTTCTCCAGAGTTTAGCAAGCTTCTGTTATCAGTCTCACATGGAGTCCGGCAAACAAAACAACAATCACAGAGTCTCAAACTGTCCAATAGTTGTCCTTGAAGCCTGTTTTATGATCTTTCCATTAACCCCTTGATGCTCCTCAGTCCAGTCGCCACGTCAGCTCCTTCTTTCTTCTCCAGAAAACAACCAGATTCTGTTATTAACAATTTACAGAGTGCAGGAAAAGGCAAAAAGAAACATGTCCCAGCCAAACTGCATTCACGAAACTCAAGTCTCTTAAATCCTGTCTGATGGCATTAGAACCATCTGGGATTCTTTTCCAGAAACATAAGATTTATTTTTCCGTCTCACTCTTGCGGCTTTGAAATCAGGCTGCTATATTAAGAGTTCACTTGGGGAGGAGAGTTAGTTTCGCTTTTGAGGCAGACTGATAAGATAGGCTCGCCGCTGCTTTTCTTCTTTCAGCCAAATATTTTCATTCTTATTTTCAGCTTAATGGGGCTGTTTCATAAATCAAAGGCTTCAGCTTACTTAGTTGTTATATATTTTAAGCTTATATTGGTTGTTCTCCTCTCCCCGATAAAGGGTTACTCACGGCTCCGTGCCAAATATGGCGCCCGCTCCGATCCGTGCTGGGTGATTTCTTCAGAGGGAAGAAGTCTGGGTTTGCATCCCTTTCTTCTCCTTCTGCTGCTCACCATCTGCTTCAGAGAGACTTCTCCTAAACTTTCCTTCGATCCCCATTTCAAAAAGGGGATCCCGGACCGGACAGTTCCAGTTTTTCCAGGGAGAGTTTTTCCAACAAAGCCCTGCCTCACAATTGCCTTCAGTTTAGACCTATGGTGGCTCTTGGCATCCCTAGCTCACCTATGTGGCTGCCCCTCACATGCTGTGGGACTTGTCTCGCCAGCCTCTCAGCTTCCAATGCAGAAATATTTTCCTGCAATTGCTGCCAAGCAGGCCAAGATTTCTCGACAGAAGAGGACTGGGGAAGAGACAGTTGGGGAAGTGGCCTTTTCTTGACAGGCTGTTTGCCCTTCTTGTTGCCCTGGCCCTTCTGAGATGGCATTATGAATCTAGTGCTAAAGATGGAATTAAGCTCAGGATTGTCTCAGCAGTACTGGTGCCATGTCAGATAATGATTCTTATCTATGCAAAACAATGGAGGAGAACCAGCTGATGTTCACAGCTATGCTCCTCTGTGGGACAACCAAATCAGACTACGTGATGAAAACCAGCTGGTCAGACCACACTAATGTTATTGAATATTCCTATAGTGATTAATTTGTAACCACAATAAGTTAAAGTCCTTGATTAGAGCCTTTTAGCTTATTACCAAACCACTTAATTAATTATCCTAATCTGGGCACACTCCTATTAAATTATTATATAAATAAATTATCTATCATTTAAAATTTTAATCCAGTTCATTCAACTTACCAGTTATTTGTTATGAATTAATTGATTAATATCAATATAAAAATTAACTTATTATAATAATATTTAAATCTATTTAATTATCTTTAATGTATTTAATTATGCTATTTTATTTAATTTAATATTAGTAAAAATAATATTTGTCAATATTGTTATTTATTATTATCATCATCATCATCATCATCATCATCATCATTAAACAATGGAGGCCTGCTATATCTGCTAAACCAGTAGTACTGGCGTTACTTTTAAAAAAACACTTTCTACTTCTTGGACTTTGTGTGTGTGTGTGTGTGTGTGTGTGTGTGTGTGTGAATTTGAATTACAACATTTGTGGCCTAGGAGCCGAGCAGGCCGCTTGCATCTAAAAGCTGCTCCCGAAGGCCCGATCCTTGCTTCTGCATCTAAAGTCCGTCAGAACCCAATGCCAGCTCTGAGAGCTCCTACAGATTGGTCAGCCCCCTGCCTCAACTTTAATTTGTTTCCTTTCCCCCCCTTTTAAAAAAGATCTCACCCACCTGGGCACCGTCTGCACAGGCTGTGCCACTGCTGACCGCCCCCTCCCCGGCGCTTCTTGTCTTCCTGGTTAAAACCAAAAGCAATAAAACTTAAAGTTAAATAAGAATAATAGACAATGTAAAAATAAAGAACCCTGGGAGGGAGCCAATGCTACCCTCCCCTCCTCCTGGACCCTGATTGCTGAATGCCTCGTGACACAGCTGATTTTTCCACCGCACAGCAGAGCTCTCTCCTTTGCCTTTGCCAGAAAAAGAAGAGGGTGGATAGAGGGGGAAATGCCCCTTAAATAACCTGCCATTCCCCCCTCACCCAACTTAAGGTCTTGCATTATCCATGGAGGAAAGCAAAGAGCAAGCTGCGCTGTAGAAGCCTTGGCTCGGCAGCGGCTCCAGCATTTTAATCAAAGGTAAGTATATGGAACTGAAATCAGTACATATTCCTGCTTTGTGTATCATGACCTTCATTTTCCTTCTCGCTTGCTCCTTTTTCAGTCCTTCACTCTCTTGTCTCTTCTGTGTCAAATTTTACACACACATCAGTTCAGGGACCTGTCCTTTTCTTTGCTGGACAGTGACAATGCATACTAGTAAATAATCCTAATTATAATAATACACTGGCCATGACTACCTGGAAAAAAACTCTTTTCCTCTTAAGATAGTCTACCTACAATGTTCTCCTTTCTGCCCCATAGGCAGGGCAAGCCCCACATTAGGCAAAGTGTCATGGTCACACCAGGTGGCACACACTGGATATTAATGCCTGATAAAAGACAGAACTATATGTTCCTGCACCCACTATACTAGCCAATAATCCTCCAGTGTATAGCAGATATCAAAGTTAGATTTGCCAGTGCTAAAAATTAAGAAGATTCACTTCGAATGGAATGAAATGGGGGACCATCATCTATTCATCTGGAATGCTATCTCCAGGGTTGTGTGATGAAACTCTTTCCCAACACCACTCCAAGCACAGGCTGCCTATAGGAACACCTTGTCTTTCATCCTGGGCAGTGAAATCAGCCAAACAGCTGGAGTTTTCCTCTCTCTTTCTTTCTCTTTCTCTCTCTCTCCTTCTCTCCAGCTCAAAAGCCACCTCTTCCAGGACACAGAAGCTAAGCCTCAGTGAGCTAGTGGGGTCCTGTAGGCCCTGCCATAATCTAAAGCCTAACTTTCATTTTACTGCTCATCAGAGGGGCATCCCAAAAGGATGTACAAAAACATTATTTTAAAAACAACAGCAGATTAAAACATTCTTTGAGAGCAGATTTGAAAGATTCTCTTGGAGCTGATATTAAGCCAGGTGGAAACACTGGAAGTCACGTGTGACAAGGCAGTCTTGGTTGCTTTCCAAAAGCCCACTTCTGACACCAAATCAATGTGACAACCCCAGACCTACTGGAGTATACCACCCTTTAACTATGCTGCCACCAACCATTCCCTATAAGAAGTCACACAGACCAGGAATGGATTTTACTAAACAAAAGAACAAGGTTTATTTAAATAACAAACAGGGAAAACAAAATGATCAGGTAAATAAGATACTGTAACGTGGCGTAGTCTCAATCATATACATACAACAGTTTGGTTCCCCTAGAACCCTTTAAAGTACAGCACAGACCCTGAACCTATCAGTTCTGGCTACCTATATAGAAACCTGAACCTATCAGGTAGGTACTAACTGACACACAGTTGTACTCAGTCTGACACACAGACTCCAACTCCTTTCTCTCCACACAAGCTCCACATATATATACAGTACAGCTCCTCCCCCTGATGTCCCGCCTTCCACTCCTCATAGGATGGAACTTTCCCTCCAAACCCATGACAGACAGGTACCATCAGTGCTGTATGTAACACCTCCCCTCTTTATAAGTTCTTTTGCAGGGGAAAAGCTAAAGTGCTTTTCTCCAAAAACAACCAGGATCAAAACATATAACAGTTATACATTAACATACAATACCATACTTACACTCTAGGTTAAACATATCAATTAGGCATTTAAACATTAACATTTACAATACATTAAGTTACCTTTATTAATACAAACCAAGACTGATAAAAAAAAACAGGTACATTTAACTTTTGGTCACCAAAATATACATAGTCCATGTTTCTTCGCCGTCTTCACTCTTCGGGTCTTCTTGACAAGGCGTCAGCAACACAGTTCATTGACCCTCTGACCACCTTCACTTCAAAGTCATAATCTTGCAGGTTTAAAGCCCACCTCATAAGTTTGCTATTGTGGGTTTTCATTGTCTTTAACCACTGCAGTGGTGAGTGGTCAGTGCAGAGAATAAAATGTCTTCCCCAGATGTAAGGCTTGGCCTTCTGGATCGCGTATACTATGGCCAGGCACTCCTTTTCCACGGTTGCCAAATGTCTCTCACCTTTCTGGAGTTTCCTACTCAGGTAGGACACTGGATGCTGGTCACCATTTTCATCCTCCTGGCAAAGAACTGCTCCTACCCCGCTGTTAGACACATCGGTGTAGATGATGAACTCCCGGTCGAAGTCTGGAGCACGCAGCACTGGATAATGGATGAGCGCCTCCTTCAACCTCCGGAACGCCTCCTCACAGTCGCTGGTCCACGGGATGCGGTCATCAGTCTTCTTCCGCGTCAGATCGGTCAGCGGAGTCGCCATCTCGCTAAACCTCGGGATGAACTTTCTGTAGTAGCCCACCAACCCAAGAAATGATTTGACTTTTTTCTTGGTGTTGGGCCTGGGCCAATCACGAACGGCTTCTATCTTGGCCTCTAGGGGTTTGATCACTCCTCCCCCTACTATGTGACCCAAGTATTTTATTTCTGGGCTACCCAGCTGACACTTGCTTGCCTTTACCGTTAGCCCTGCTGCACTTAACCTCTGCAGCACTATCTCCAGGTGTTTCAGGTGATCTTCCCAGGTATTACTGAAGATCCCTATATCGTCAATGTAGGCCACAGTAAAGTCACTGAGCCCTGCTAAGGTCTGGTCCATCAGCCTTTGGAATGTGGCTGGTGCATTTCTGAGACCAAAACTCAGGACTCTAAACTCATAGAGACCGAAAGGGCTGCAAAATGCGGTCTTTTCTTGATCCCTGGGATCAATCCTTAATTGCCAGTATCCCTTTACTAGGTCCAATGATGAAATGAACCGACAACCCCCTATGGTTTCAATCAGGTTGTCTAGCCTGGGCATTGGGTAGGCATCAGGAGTGGTTACGCGGTTTAATTTCCGGTAATCTACACAAAACCTAATGTTCCCATCAGGCTTGTCTACCAGGACTATCGGAGAGGACCAAGGACTAGAAGAGGGGACGATTATATTCTCCCTAAGCATCTCGTCCAGCTCCTTCCGCACCTTGTCCCTATAGGGTCCCGTCACTCGGTATGGGGATACTGCTTGTGGGGTTGCATCCCCTGTATGGATCCGATGCATCACTCCCTTCACTATCCCCGGCTTATTTGAAAACACCTTTTGATATTTGGTGAGCAGCACTTTTAGTTCTTGCTGCTGGTCTTGGGTGAGTGCAGGACTGATCTTTACCTCATCTGGGTTGTATTTTACTTCCCCTCTACCCTCCCAGAAGGGTAATTCAGCTTCCTCACTCTCAGCTGCTTTTATTGCAAATAAAACCCTCTGTTCCCCTCTGTAGTAGGGTTTCAGGGCATTCACATGTACCACCCTCCTTGCTTGGTGTTCCTCCTGCTCTATAAGGTAGTTCAGGTCCGACATCTTGGAAATGACCCTATATGGTCCTGCCCATTTGAGCTGCAGTTTGTTCTCTTTGCAGGGCCTAAGCCACAGCACTTCCTCCCCTGGGTTAAAGTGCCTCTCCCTGGCTTTCTGGTCATACCAGGTTTTCTGTCTAACCTTCTGAGCTTGCAGGTTCTCTGCTGCTAGCTCTAGGTTTCTCTTTAGGTCATTCATTAAAGAGTCTATATATGTCACAACGTCTTGTGGGTCATCCTGGGTGATCTGCTCCCAATTTTGTTTGATTAAATCAAGTGGCCCTTTCACCCTTCTCCCAAACAAAAGTTCAAACGGACTGAACCCGGTACTGGCTTGTGGCACTGATCGATAAGCAAACAAAAGGGATTGCAGCTTCTGGTCCCAATTGTTTGGATTCTCTGCCAAGTAAGCCCTAATCATGCGCATCAGAGTCCCATTGAACTTCTCCGTTAACCCATTACTTTCGGGGTGATAGGCAGTGGTTTCCTTGTGTTTAATTCCACAGATTTGCCATAACCGTTTCATGAGCTTTGATGTAAACGATGTGCCCAAATCTGTGATTATTTCTGAGGCAAATCCCATCCTGGACATATACCCCACCAAGGCATCTGCCACTGTGTTAGTTTCAATGTTAGTCAAGGGAATGGCTTCGGGGTACCTCGTGGCATGGTCCACAATGGTGAGAATGAACCGGTTCCCCCTCTTTGTGGCCTTGGGCAAAGGTCCCACAATATCCACCCCTATACATTTGAACGGGGTGTCAATCACAGGCAAAGGGCACAACTTCGCTTTGGTCCTGTCACGGTTATTCCCCTGCCTCTGACACACATCACATTGTTTACAGAACTCCTTGATCTGCTTCCCTATTTCAGGCCAGTAAAAATTCTGTGTGATTCTCTGCTGTGTTTTGTTCACCCCTAAGTGCGCAGCAAACATGTCAGAGTGCCCCCTTTGTAAGATCATGGGGCGATACTTTTCAGGTACCACTAGCTGACTTCTGATCCCATCTCCCCCTTTTGAGATATTCCTCAGGGTCTCTCTATATAAAATTCCCTTTTTCTCCCGAAATCTCGCTGGGGTTTCAGGTGTTAGCGGGGTGTCTGTCACCTTTTCGAAACACTTTCGGAGAGTGGCGTCTGCCTTTTGCTCTTGGCCAAATTTGCTGTCTGTGGTTAAGGTTTCTACCACAGCTTCGGGACTATCCTCATCTGCTCCAGCCTTGGGCTCGTCAGTACCCCCCTGAACTGTCCCCGTGGTAGCTTGTGAGCGTGTAATCACTAGCACCCGTTTCACATGTTCAGCCAGGTCATTTCCCACGAGCACGGCTGCTGGCAGAGTCGATGAAATCGCTAGCCGCCAAACTCCCCTCCAGCCTTGAAAGCTCACAGGTACCTCAGCTACTGGCAGTGAGATCACCTGTCCCTCAATTCCTGCCACCTTCAGGCTCTCATTTGGGATTATATACTCCCTAGGAATAATGTCTGGATGGCACAGGGTCACCTGGGAACAAGTATCCCTTAGCCCCCTATACTGATGGTCAAGTATTCCTACGTCCACCCCTGCGGTCTCAAACAATTGTGAATCTGTTCTCACTAGTAAGCAGCGCTTGACCTCCACAAGAGGACCATTTTCCCCAGCCTGATCAGCAGATGTAACTGTTCCAGATTGAGTAGCCATGGTAACAGGCTCCCTCAGTGGCAAGGAGCTTTGCTCTGTCTGGACACAGAACACAGCTTTTGGCTTGGTTCCACTCAAATCATGAGGCAAATTTCCCTTTAGCTGCTTTAATTTCTCACACTCTGAGATTAGATGGCCCTTTCCTTGACAGAAATAACATTTTCTGCTGTACTTGGAGTCTTTCTCATCTGGTTTTGGTTTTCCCTCCAAAATCTGAGGTCTTGGTGGTTTCATGTCTGAGGGCTTCCCTTCAACATGGGCCCCTCCCCCTTGCTGGTTTTTCCCTGGTCCCTGAGAGTACTTGCTGTAGGTTTCTTTGGGTTTACCTACAGATTTTCCCTCAGCACCTAAGGGCTTTCTTATTTGGTAAATAAAATCTGCGATCTCTGCCACCTCTGTCACAGATTTTGGTTTCCTCTCCCTCACCTGGAACTTCAGTTCCCCATGCAGGACTGAATAAAACTGTTCCAGCGCTATCAGGTCTTTGAGCTGCTGGAAGGTCTCTGTCCCCTCCTGAGACAGCCATTTCTCTAGCAGCCTCATCAGTTGGGCCCCCACTTGGGTAAAAGTCTGCTCTGGTTATTTTGGTGAGTGACCTGAATTTTTGCCTCAGCTGTTCAGCAGTTATCCCATGTCTGGCAAACACCAGTTTTTTAAACTCAGCGAAGTCTTTCAACAGTTCCACTGGCATCTCCGCATAGACTTCTGCCAGGCTGCCACTGATCAAAGATCGCATAATAGTCATCTTCTCAGTTTCCCTTACTGAGAAGTCCACAAACGCTCTTTCCACGAGGGAAAAGAACACCTCAGGGCAATCTCCCTTGTGGTACACAGGGAATTTCTTCAGGTCAGTTTTAGACAGGCCGCCTTCCCCATTCCCTGGGTTCCCCTCATTATTATTGTTATTACTATTTCTACTCATTATCTCCAGCTTCTTCAGCTCAAACGCCATTTTCTCTCTCTCCAATTCAAATTGTCTTTGCCTCTCCCTTTCCCTTTCCTCCATTTCAAATTGCCTTTGTTTCTCTTCCCTTTCTATTTCCCTCATCCTCAGTTCATGCTGTTGGGCTAGGACCATTTTTCTGAGTTCTGGGTTCTGTTCTCCCGTGCTCTCATCCTGCACTGAGCCAAATTCCTCCTCAGAACCTTGGTCTACCTGTGGGTCTCTTACTTCCCCCATTTCTGCCATTTGGCTTCGAGTCAAGGGCATAATCCCCCCCCAGAACAGGCTGCCTTCAAAAGTCAAGCCTCAAAATAAAGCGACGACTTTTTTTCTTTTGCCTCAGGAACAGCCTTCTATAGATTGCTGCTGTTCCTTCAGCACTAACTTGCAACTGTTGCCAGGCAGAATCCACCCCCTCTGCTAGGCCTCTCAGCAGACAGGCTAGATCACTGTTACTTCACACAGCTTTGCCTCAGCCTTTTCCCGCCAAAACGGGTTGCCTCAGAGCTCCCTAATCTAGTCCCCAATCTGAGTTGGCACGTTCTTCCACTAGTGTACCTCCCTGTGAGGTAAGCCTAGAAGATTACCTACACGCCCTCAGATTGTCCCTGACTAGGCCCCCCTTGCTCTGGGCACACTTGCCAAGGCTTTCCTGGACCACTGGACAACTGGACCAGTCGTATCCCACCGCTGCCACCAATCAATGTGACAACCCCAGACATACTGGAGTATACCACCCTTTAACTATTTGCAATAAAAGCAGCTGAGAGTGAGGAAGCTGAATTACCCTTCTGGGATGGTAGAGGGGAAGTAAAATACAACCCAGATGAGGTAAAGATCAGTCCTGCACTCACCCAAGACCAGCAGCAAGAACTAAAAGTGCTGCTCACCAAATATCAAAAGGTGTTTTCAAATAAGCCGGGGATAGTGAAGGGAGTGATGCATCGGATCCATACAGGGGATGCAACCCCACAAGCAGTATCCCCGTACCGAGTGACGGGACCCTATAGGGACAAGGTGCGGAAGGAGCTGGACGAGATGCTTAGGGAGAATATAATCGTCCCCTCTTCTAGTCCTTGGTCCTCTCCGATAGTCCTGGTAGACAAGCCTGATGGGAACATTAGGTTTTGTGTAGATTACCGGAAATTAAACCGCGTAACCACTCCTGATGCCTACCCAATGCCCAGGCTAGACAACCTGATTGAAACCATAGGGGGTTGTCGGTTCATTTCATCATTGGACCTAGTAAAGGGATACTGGCAATTAAGGATTGATCCCAGGGATCAAGAAAAGACCGCATTTTGCAGCCCTTTCGGTCTCTATGAGTTTAGAGTCCTGAGTTTTGGTCTCAGAAATGCACCAGCCACATTCCAAAGGCTGATGGACCAGACCTTAGCAGGGCTCAGTGACTTTACTGTGGCCTACATTGACGATATAGGGATCTTCAGTAATACCTGGGAAGATCACCTGAAACACCTGGAGATAGTGCTGCAGAGGTTAAGTGCAGCAGGGCTAACGGTAAAGGCAAGCAAGTGTCAGCTGGGTAGCCCAGAAATAAAATACTTGGGTCACATAGTAGGGGGAGGAGTGATCAAACCCCTAGAGGCCAAGATAGAAGCCGTTCGTGATTGGCCCAGGCCCAACACCAAGAAAAAAGTCAAATCATTTCTTGGGTTGGTGGGCTACTACAGAAAGTTCATCCCGAGGTTTAGCGAGATGGCGACTCCGCTGACCGATCTGACGCGGAAGAAGACTGATGACCGCATCCCGTGGACCAGCGACTGTGAGGAGGCGTTCCGGAGGTTGAAGGAGGCGCTCATCCATTATCCAGTGCTGCGTGCTCCAGACTTCGACCGGGAGTTCATCATCTACACCGATGTGTCTAACAGCGGGGTAGGAGCAGTTCTTTGCCAGGAGGATGAAAATGGTGACCAGCATCCAGTGTCCTACCTGAGTAGGAAACTCCAGAAAGGTGAGAGACATTTGGCAACCGTGGAAAAGGAGTGCCTGGCCATAGTATACGCGATCCAGAAGGCCAAGCCTTACATCTGGGGAAGACATTTTATTCTGTGCACTGACCACTCACCACTGCAGTGGTTAAAGACAATGAAAACCCACAATAGCAAACTTATGAGGTGGGCTTTAAACCTGCAAGATTATGACTTTGAAGTGAAGGTGGTCAGAGGGTCAATGAACTGTGTTGCTGACGCCTTGTCAAGAAGACCCGAAGAGTGAAGACGGCGAAGAAACATGGACTATGTATATTTTGGTGACCAAAAGTTAAATGTACCTGTTTTTTTTATCAGTCTTGGTTTGTATTAATAAAGGTAACTTAATGTATTGTAAATGTTAATGTTTAAATGCCTAATTGATATGTTTAACCTAGAGTGTAAGTATGGTATTGTATGTTAATGTATAACTGTTATATGTTTTGATCCTGGTTGTTTTTGGAGAAAAGCACTTTAGCTTTTCCCCTGCAAAAGAACTTATAAAGAGGGGAGGTGTTACATACAGCACTGATGGTACCTGTCTGTCATGGGTTTGGAGGGAAAGTTCCATCCTATGGGGAGTGGAAGGCGGGACATCAGGGGGAGGAGCTGTACTGTATATATATGTGGAGCTTGTGTGGAGAGAAAGGAGTTGGAGTCTGTGTGTCAGACTGAGTACAACTGTGTGTCAGTTAGTACCTACCTGATAGGTTCAGGTTTCTATATAGGTAGCCAGAACTGATAGGTTCAGGGTCTGTGCTGTACTTTAAAGGGTTCTAGGGGAACCAAACTGTTGTATGTATATGATTGAGACTACGCCACATTACAGTATCTTATTTACCTGATCATTTTGTTTTCCCTGTTTGTTATTTAAATAAACCTTGTTCTTTTGTTTAGTAAAATCCATTCCTGGTCTGTGTGACTTCTTATAGGGAATGGTTGGTGGCAGCATAATTAGAGTGTGGCATACTCCAGTAGGTCTGGGGTTGTCACATTGATTGGTGTCCAGCGTGTGGGATACGACTGGTCCAGTTGTCCAGTGGTCCAGCAAAGCCTTGGCAAGTGTGCCCAGAGCAAGGGGGGTCTAGTCAGGGACAATCTGAGGGCGCGTAGGTAATCTTCTAGGCTTACCTCACGGGGAGGTACGCTAGTGGAAGAACGTGCCAACTCAGATTGGGGAGACTAGATTAGGGAGCTCTGAGGCAACCCGTTTTGGCGGGAAAGGGCTGAGGCAAAGCTGTGTGAAGTAACAGTGATCTAGCCTGTCTGCTGAGAGGCCTAGCAGAGGGGGTGAATTCTGCCTGGCAACAGTTGCAAGTTAGTGCTGAAGGAACAGCAGCAATCTATAGAAGGCTGTTCCTGAGGCAAAAGGAAAAAAGTCGTCGTTTTATTTTGAGGCTTGACTTTTGAAGGCAGCCTGTTCTGGGGGGATTATGCCCTTGACTCGAAGCCAAATGGCAGAAATGGGTGAAGTGAGAGATCCACAGGTAGACCAAGGTTCTGAGGAGGAATTTGGCTCAGTGCAGGATGAGAACACGGGAGAACAGACCTCAGAACTCAGAAGAATGCGCCTAGCCCAACAGCATGAACTGAGGGTGAGGGAACTGGCGTTTGAAAGGGAAGTGAAACAGAGACTGTTGGAAGTAGACAAAATGGTGTTTGAGCTGAAGAAGATGGAAATAATGAGTAGAAATAGGAATAACAATAATGGTGAAGGGAAGCCCTCAGACATGAAACCACCTAGACCTCAGATTTTGGAGGGAAAACCAAAACCAGATGAGAAAGACTCCAAGTACAGCAGAAAATGTTATTTCTGTCAGGGAAAGGGCCATCTAATCTCAGAGTGTGAGAAATGGAAGCAGCTAAAGGGAAATTTGCCTCATGATTTGAGTGGAACCAAGCCAAAAGCTGTGTTCTGTGTCCAGAAAGAGCAAAGCTCCTTGCCACTGAGGGAGCCTGTTGCCATGGCTACTCAATCTGGAACAGTTACATCTGCTGATCAGGCTGAGGAAAATGGTCCTCTTGTGGAGGTCAAGCGCTGCTTACTAGTGAGGACAGATTCGCAGTTGTTTGAGACCGCAGGGGTGGACGTAGGAATACTTGACCATCAGTATAGGGGGCTAAGGGATACTTGTTCCCAGGTGACCCTGTGCCATCCAGACATTATTCCTAGGGAGTATATAATCCCAAATGAGAGCTTGAAGGTGGCAGGGATTGAGGGACAGGTGATCTCACTGCCAGTAGCTGAGGTACCTGTGAGCTTTCAAGGCTGGAGGGGAGTTTGGCGGCTAGCGATTTCATCGACTCTGCCAGCAGCCGTGCTCGTGGGAAATGACCTGGCTGAACATGTGAAACGGGTGCTAGTGATTACACGCTCACAAGCTACCACGGGGACAGTTCAGGGGGGTACTGGAGAGCCCGAGGCGGAAGCAGATGAGGGTAGTTCCGAAGCTGTGGTAGAAACCTTAACCACAGACAGCAAATTTGGCCAAGAGCAAAAGGCAGACGCCACTCTCCGAAAGTGTTTTGAAAAGGTGACAGACACCCAGTTAACACCTGAAACCCCAGCGAGATTTCGGGAGAAAAAGGGAATTTTATATAGAGAGACCCTGAGGAATATCTCAAAAGGGGGAGATGGGATCAGAAGTCAGCTAGTGGTACCTGAAAAGTATCGCCCCATGATCTTACAAAGGGGGCACTCTGACATGTTTGCTGCGCACTTAGGGGTGAACAAAACACAGCAGAGAATCACACAGAATTTTTACTGGCCTGAAATAGGGAAGCAGATCAAGGAGTTCTGTAAACAATGTGATGTGTGTCAGAGGCAGGGGAATAACCGTGACAGGACCAAAGCGAAGTTGTGCCCTTTGCCTGTGATTGACACCCCGTTCAAATGTATAGGGGTGGATATTGTGGGACCTTTGCCCAAGGCCACAAAGAGGGGGAACCGGTTCATTCTCACCATTGTGGACCATGCCACGAGGTACCCTGAAGCCATTCCCTTGACTAACATTGAAACTAACACAGTGGCAGATGCCTTGGTGGGGTATATGTCCAGGATGGGATTTGCCTCAGAAATAATCACAGATTTGGGCACATCGTTTACATCAAAGCTCATGAAACGGTTATGGCAAATCTGTGGAATTAAACACAAGGAAACCACTGCCTATCACCCCGAAAGTAATGGGTTAACAGAGAAGTTCAATGGGACTTTGATGCGCATGATTAGGGCTTACTTGGCAGAGAATCCAAACAATTGGGACCAGAAGCTGCAATCCCTTTTGTTTGCTTATTGATCAGTGCCCCAAGCCAGTACCGGGTTCAGTCCGTTTGAACTTTTGTTTGGGAGAAGGGTGAAAGGTCCACTAGATTTAATCAAACAAAATTGGGAGCAGATCACCCAGGATGACCCACAAGATGTTGTGACGTACATAGACACCTTAATGAAGGACCTGAAGAGAAACCTAGAGCTAGCAGCAGAAAACCTGCAAGCTCAGAAGGTCAGAAAGAAAACCTGGTATGACCAGAAAGCCAGGGAGAGGCACTTTAACCCAGGGGAGGAAGTGCTTTGGCCTAGGCCCTGCAAAGAGAACAAACTGCAGCTGGGTAGCCCAGAAATAAAATATTTGGGTCACATAGTAGGGGGAGGAGTGATCAAACCCCTAGGGGCCAAGATAGAAGCCGTTCGTGATTGGCCCAGACCCAACACCAAGAAAAAAGTCAAATCATTTCTTGGGTTGGTGGGCTACTACAGAAAGTTCATCCCGAGGTTTAGCGAGATGGCGACTCCGCTGACCGATCTGACGCGGAAGAAGACTGATGACCGCATCCCGTGGACCAGCGACTGTGAGGAGGCGTTCCAGAGGTTGAAGGAGGCGCTCATCAATTATCCAGTGCTGCGTGCTCCCGACTTCGACCAGGAGTTCATCATCTACACCGATGCGTCTAACAGCGGGGTAGGAGCAGTTCTTTGCCAGGAGGATGAAAATGGTGACCAGCATCCAGTGTCCTACCTGAGTAGGAAACTCCAGAAAGGTGAGAGACATTTGGCAACCGTGGAAAAGGAGTGCTTGGCCATAGTATACGCGATTCAGAAGGCCAAACCTTACATCTGGGGAAGACATTTTGTTCTGTGCACTGACCACTCACCACTGCAGTGGTTAAAGACAATGAAAACCCATAATAGTAAACTTATGAGGTGGGCTTTAAACCTGCAAGATTATGACTTTGAAGTGAAGGTGGTCAGAGGGTCAATGAACTGTGTTGCTGACGCCTTGTCAAGAAGACCCGACGAGTAAAGACGGCGAAAGAAACCATGGACTATGTATATTTTGGTGACCAAAAGTTAAATGTACCTGTTTTTGGTTTTTTTTTGAACATGCTTGGTTTGTATTAATAAAGGTAACTTAATGTATTGTAAATGTTAATGTTTAAATGCCTAGTGATATGTTTAACCTAGAGTGTAAGTATGGTATTGTGTGATAATGTTTAACTGTTTATATGTTTTGATCCTGGTTTTTTTTTTTGGAGAAAAGCACTTTAGCTTTTCCCCTGCAAAACAACTTATAAAGAGGGGAGGTGTTACATACAGCACTGATGGTACCTGTCTGTCATGGGTTTGGAGGGAAAGTTCCATCCTATGGGGAGTGGAAGGCGGGACATCAGGGGGGAGGTGCTGTACTGTATATATATTTGGAGCTTGTGTGGAGAGTTAGGAGTGGGAGTCTGTGTGTCAGACTGAGTACAACTGTGTGTCAGTTAGTACCTACCTGATAGGTTCAGGTTTCTATATAGGTAGCCAGAACTGATAGGTTCAGGGTCTGTGCTGTACTTTAAAGGGTTCTAGGTGAACCAAACTGTTGTATGTATATGATTGAGACTACGCCACGTTACAGTATCTTATTTACCTGATCATTTTGTTTTCCCTGTTTGTTATTTAAATAAACCTTGTTCTTTTGTTTAGTAAAATCCATTCCTGGTCTGTGTGACTTCTTATAGGGAATGGTTGGTGGCAGCATAATTAGAGTGTGGCATACTCCAGTAGGTCTGGGGTTGTTACAGATGTACAAAAACATTATTTTAAAAACAACAGCAGATTAAAACATTCTTTGAGAGCAGATTTGAAAGATTCTCTTGGAGCTGATATTAAGCCAGGTGGAAACACTGGAAGTCACGTGTGACAAGGCAGTCTTGGTTGCTTTCCAAAAGCCCAAGAAAGTTGGAGCACATCTGGCAGGCTTTGAGAGGGAATTCCATGGTGGAGGTGCAACAGAAAAATCCCTGTCTTGTGTACAACAGCCATCTCTTGGGATGATGGGATACATGAAAAGACCCTAAAGATCTCAAATTCCAAGTTAGACACACAGAGGAGAAATAGTTATTTCCAGTGTTCTGGCAGTCCACAAAGGTGACTGCCTTTGAACAGATTTTTTGACCTATTCTAAGGAGCACAGCTCATGAGCAAATCTTCCATCTTTTATGGGCTCCCTTTCTACTGTTCACAATGAACAAGTTTGGGTTGAAATTTGGAAACAGTATGCAGCTATCCTGAAAACTGCATTCAAATACAAAATATGCAGCTGCATCAGACAACCCTTTCAACTATTTACTGTTCCATTCCATAATTTATTTCAGCTGAACCGGAGAATAAGCAGTCTTGTTACTTGGTTATAAAAATGAAATATGTGGTGTTGATCTCTTACCTTGATATTGGGATTTTAGAATAGATTAGAATTTTTCATGTGCTTTATTTTATCTTGCCATATGAACACTAATTATGTCACTATGACAGTTGCATAAGGAAAATTCATTCACAATTAACCGAGGAACCTAGAGAAGTTGTGGACTAACACAGATGCATAAAGATAATTGTTTATTGATTCCTGGCTTTGATTTAAATATGCAAAGCAGCTGCCTTAAATTATTAGCAGTATCATGAGGCTGCTGGTCTATTTTTCAAGGTCTACCTTATCCCAAGCTATCTAATGTCTCCAGTAAAGCTCAGAAAAACTATTTTCTTACAGGAAACAGGATAAGCCTTGACAATCTCAGAGATACTTTTATCTCAGGGTCGGGGTGGGGAGATTAAGGCCTAGTCAACATGTATCTCCGCAGTAGATGACGAAGGGAGAGTAGTTGTTGGCCCAAGAGAGCAAAAACAAGATGCTCTGCAAGAAGACTTCTGCAGCTTAAGGGATGGAAGGTCCCCTGGGCAGACCTCTCATTCCTGCGTGATAAACAGATTGTGTGTGCCTCCCTCCCTGTCTCTTTATGCTTGTCTGAGCATGCATCTGTGCATACACATGAGTATGAACTGAACAATAATTTTGCTCCTGGCTATGGCTACCATTGGCTGTTGTATCTTCCATTCAACTGACCGCAATGGGCACCACCTACCACAGGGCTCGAGACAAAGACAAAAGACCAGATCAATCACCGGTAGGCATACAGTGGGCCCTCGACTTATGAACTTAATCCGTTCTGGGAGGACGTTCGTACCTCCGAAAGTTCATAAGTTGACCTACCATTTCCCATTGAAATGCATGGGAACGGAATTAATCCATTCCAGCATTTCAAAAATAATACAAAAATAAAAATAAAAAGAGCAAGTCCCATGCTGGGACTGCAAAGAAAAAAAAAGAAAAAAAACCCACACACACACACACAAAAACCACAGAAACATAACCCCCCCCAGTCCAAACCCACCCTTCAAAACACACACAGAAAAGTTTTTTTTAAAAAAAGGACTTACCAGTCCGAAGCCTCCCGGCGCTCCGCTGGCTCCGCGTGGCCGGGGGCGAGCGGCCAGGCGCCCAGCCTGCTCTAGCCTCCCGGCACTCCACTGGCTCTGCATGGCCGGGGGCAAGTGGCCAGGCATTCGGCCTGCTGTAGCCTCCCAGCGCTCTGCTGGCTCCACTGCCTTTGGAGCTTTCAAAGGGCTTCCTCCGATGTCGGGGAAACCCCTTTGAAACCTCTGAAGGCACCGATCGCGGCGGCGTGGACCCCCAGGGAGGTCTCCCATGGTGGCGTGCAAACCCTGGGAGACCTCCCTGGGGGTCCCCACCACCATAATGGGTGGCTTCGGAGCTCTCTGAAGCCAAAATGGCAGGGAGAAAGCATGGGAAGTTCAAACTTCCTGCGCTTTCTCCCTGCCTTTTTGGCTTCGGAAGCAAGAATCAGCTCCCTCCTTTCACCCGATGCTGAGCTCAGCCCAGCGCAAAGAGGACTCAGCATTGGGTGAAAGGAGGGAGGTAATTTCTCCCTGGCGGGCTGGCTTGCTTTTCCAAACAAGAAGCAAGCTGGCCGGCCGGGGAGAAATCAGCTCCCTCCTTCCACCCGATGGTGAGTGCCCTTCGCGCCAGGCTGAGCTCAGCCGGCACGAAGGGGACTCACCGTCGGGTGGAAGGAGGGAGCCAGTTTCTCCCCGGCCGGCTGGCTTGATTCCGAAACCAAAAAGGCAGGGAGAAAGCGCGGGAAGTTTGAACTTCCCGCGCTTTCTCCCTGCCTTTTTGGCTTCGGAGGTTTCAGAAGGCTTCCTCCGATGTCGGAGGAAGCCTTTTGAAAGCTCCAAAGGCAGGGAGGAAGGACAGGAAATTCGAATTTCCAGCCCTTTCTCCCTGCCTTTTGGGTTCATAACCCGATCTGCGTTCACAAGTAGGGTTTACTACTTGCGATGAGATCGGGTTCATAACCCGAAATGTTCGTAACTAGGGCCGTTCGTAAGTCGAGGGCCCACTGTATAGGTTCCAGGTTACACCTACTGTGGCAGTGCAGGATGAACAACTCCAACAGCATTTCCTCTGGCAAATCTTCAAACTTCCCACACCACATGTGTGTACCTCTGTACAACATATAGTGCATACTGTATAACCAATCAGGTAACATTAACTCATCTCAGGTGATCTCAGATGAATTACATGAGCCTTCTGCCTAGTCAGCATGACTCAGCTTTATGCCCAGCTGTACACATGGCTGATTAATAACTTCCTTTATACATTCAGTCTAAGATGTCAATTTCTTCTATTACAATCATTGTAATTTCCTGACATGAAATTCTCACTCTTCTTTGCCTTCACACTGTATGCTTCTATGCGTAAGAATGTTATTTTGCAAGGAAGCAAGAAAATCTGGTGGGATGTAATGTCACATGCTAATAGGATTCCTCATGATGCAACTGTCTCACAGATAAAGAAGTCCTAAAATAAGCAGATCTTGGAGATTTAAAAAAAATACCCTCCCCATATCAGATAATAATAATAATTGTGTGCCATCAACTCAGTTCTGACATAGGGTGACCCTTTTCAAGGTGTTTTAGGTAGAAAACACTCAGAAGTGGTTTACTATTCCCTTCTTCTGAGAGCAGCCTGGAACTGGACACCTTACCCAAGGCCACCCAAGCTGGCTCTTCAGGGATGCACAGTGGGGAAGTGAAGTCCCACTCTTTTGGTTCACAGCCAGATTCCTAAACCACCGAGCTATCCACCCAGCTCTCACCACATAGGGCAAGTCAAAAAAGAATAATTTCACTTTTTTTTCCTCTCAGAATTTCAGCAGAGTGGCCATTTGTACATCTAAAAAAGAGGACATGCATCACAAGAAAACAGAAGACATAATAATACTGATTTGCACAAAAAATGCATGTGTTAATTTATATGTAGAGATTAAAAAAATCTGAAATTGTGTTTACAGTTTACACTGGACTATACTACACCTCACCTGAGTGAGGAAGGGTGACCCACCCACCCACCCATCCATCCATCCATCCATCCATCCATCCATCCATCCATCCATCCATCCATCCATCCATCCATCCATCCATCCACTTAATCAGATGGGCTGGGCAGCCCTTCAAACAGAAATTACTATAGAAAAGAGAATGGCATCCTTCTGCAAAGGAGAACGCATGACCTAAATTTTGTGATCCTCCACTTTCAGATTGAAATGGCTCACCCCAGATACAGGGGTTTTGTTGATGTTGTTTGTATTGTTACATAAAGGCCTTAGTTCAGAGGGTGGCAACATGTGGCCCCTCAACAGAAGTGGAAATTCTCTTGCTTAGTTATCACAACATAACACAAATACAGTAAATACATTTTGGAGATGAATTGCTTCAAGTTCAGAAATCACTGTAGACATTATCTGCTTGCAGTGGTTCTCACATGTGTTCTTGCATTGCAGCTCCCAGAAACCCTAGCCAGCACATCTGGTGGTGAAACCTTCTGGGAACTGTAGTCCAAGAATACTTGAGTTACTTTGAGAACCACTGGAAAGCATACTCTATATTTGTTATCATGTAAGAGGATTTCAGCCAGAAATTTCCTTTATGCCCTCTCTGAGGGCACTGCAGGCTACAGAGACACCTCTCTCTCTCTCTCTCTCTCTCTCTCTCTCTCTGTGTGTGTGTGTGTGTGTGTGTGTGTGTGTTAAGAATTTTAAAAATTACATCTATTTTTCATTTGAACTGCCAACCTCTGGCTCCACAGCCAGGCACCTAAACAACTGAGCTATATGTCAAGAATCATCTACTTCAATCACGTACTGAGGTAGGAACTGTACAGCTAACACAGCAGAAAGACCACTTGACTTCTGTCTGAAATTTTCAAACAAAAACAAGATCTCCACCTTCCAAGAAAATCTGCTCCATTGTCAAACAGATCTTGAAATTCCTTCTGATGTTTAGTCAGAATCTCCTGGTTAATCATTTGAATTCTGCCCTTTAGAATACAGTAGTAGAAAACAAGCTTGCTCCATTTTGCCCAGAGCAACCCTATACAGTGGTGCCCCGCATAACGGGCACCCCGTTTAATGACGAATCCACATAGCAAAGAAGATTTTGCGATGTTTTAGATAGCGAAAAATCGCTTTGCGATGATCAGTAAGCTGTTTTGCTTACCAATTTTCACATAGCGATGTTTTTTCTAACAGCTGATCAGCTGTTCCAAAATAGCCACCGGGTAAAAAATGGCTACCTGCTGTGTTTCCGTGCCCTTTCCTCACTTAGCGGGCAGCGAAAATGGTGGCAGTATGGAGGATTTTTGCTGAACGGTGAGTTTTTTGCCCATAGGAACGCATAAAACGTGTTTTAATGCATTCCGATGGGGGTTTTTTTGTTTCATATAGCGACGATTCCACATAGCGACGATTTTTCCAGAATGGTTTATCATTGCTATGAGGGGCACTACTGTAGATTTCTGAAGATGAATTATCACTTCACCTTTCAGTCGTCTTTCTTCCATGGTAAACATGTCCAGCTCCCTCAATAGTCATAGAAGCATAGAATCATAGAATAGTGGAGTTGGAAGGGGCCTATAAGGCCATCAAGTCCAACCCCCTGCTTGATTAAGGGATACAGATCAAAGGATATCTGTCAGGTGATTATCTAGGTTTCTCTTGAATGCCTTCAGAGTTAAGCACTCACCACCTCTCGAGGTAGTTGGTTCAAGGAGAGGCCTAACTAGTGCTGAATAGAGGAGAACTGGTACCCCATGTGATTTGGAAACTATACTTCTGTTAACGCAGCCTAAAATAGCATTTGCCTTTTTTGTAGCCATATCACACTGCTGGCTCATATTCAGCTTGTGATCTATGACCATTCCAAGATCCTTCTCGCTTGTAGTGTTGCTGAGCCAGTTATCCCCCCCATCTTATAACAGTGCGCTTGATTTTTTTTTGAAGTGCAGTACTTTGCATTTATCCCTGTTGAATTTCATTCATAGTGCCTCATATGGGTTGGTTTCCCTGATTAACATCTTTGTTGCCCTTCTCTGGATGCTGTATTTTGGGGATTAGGTGAGAAGACTCGTTTCAGATGAATTTCTTTCCCGGGTTTCAGCTTGCAGCCTTTCAGTGTCTCCCCATGCACAGTGCCCCCAGATTCAGCTGAACATATTTCCAATTAAGGGTGTTTAAGGCAACACATTCTTAGTTGTGTTTTTTTTTCCACTTCCACTTCATGTTGACAGGATGGCCCAGTGCCTGAGAGCCTTCCTACTAATAGTTCAAGCCAAGCAATTGATTTATTCATATCTTTCTACACCCGAGATATAAAGTGAAATTGATTTTCATCTTTCGGCCAAGGCTTGCAAGAAAGAGCAATGGCAACAGAGCTGTGGGACTTGCATCATTGTTGGGGGAACGAACTGCGGTGAAGTGATCTAAGGTTGAATGACCTTCAATGACGTGGATGTATAGATTATCAACCATCACAGCTTAAAGTAACAGACCATGAACAGAGTCCAATTCTTTGGAGGTTAAATAGTGCAGATAATCATAATTATTCTGGGTGCCAGGGTCAAATGAACTGTTCATCACTTCTCTGTCTTGTTTGAAGAGCCTTTTAAAGTACTAAGTGATACATCATCCCTGTCAGTATGTTATAGAGGAATTAAATGAACCAAGCTCTCAAAGAGATTTCTGACAGCCTATCATCTTCTGTGTCTCTGTCCTTTTCATACACCTGACATTCTTTTAGGCAGATGTGAAACTTCAGGGTTTCTTACAGTTCATTTCATGGTGGGCAGAGCATGTAGAGTAAGACACTGCACAGATTCTGTTTGGCAGCCAACGTGGTGCTTTGGGATAGATCCCTATAAAGGCTGAAGCAATTCAGGCCCATCCAGTTCAATTTGTAACCATGGTCTGAACTGGGAGTAAGTCAACGGGAAATCATTGTTCTCTCATTGACTTACAGTGAAAAAAAATCAAAACAGAGGATGGATGGATGGATGGATGGATGGATGGATGGATGGATGGATGGATGGATGGATGGATGGATGGATGGATGGATGGATGGATGGATGGATGGATGGATGGATGGATGGATGGATGGATGGATGGATGGATGGAAATAATCTACCTGACGTTTTGTGACATGATAGACCTCAAACCTGTTAAACTCGAAACAACTACTTTCACGGGGTTGCATACTATGCCCCTTTAGAATTTGCTTTTCTCAAAGCTCTTAAACAAAATGTAAATTCAGATGAGTGCTCATAAGTTCACACAAACAAATGAACAACAAACAGATGTTTAGAAAGAAACAAACAAACACATGGAGAAAGCAAATCAAGCACCTAACAATACTTAAGCCTAACAAGGTTGGATGGAGCAGGATGGGGGAAATAAGTTTCACTACCTAAACATCAAATAGATACATGCATAATATATGCATTAGCAAACACAGGATTAAGTTAAACTACTCTGAAACACTGGAAGCACAGATCCTGAAGCTGAGGCTCCAATACTTTGGCCATCTCATGAGAAGAGAAGACTCCTTGGAAAAGACGATGCTAGGAAAGTGTGAAGGCAAGAGGAGAAGGGGACGACAGAGGATGAAATGGTTGGACAGTGTCATCGAACCTACCAGAATGAAATTGACCCAACTCCGGGAGGCAGTGGAAGACAGGAGGGCCTGGCATGCTCTGGTCCATGGCGTCACGAAGAGTCGGACATGACTAACCGACGATGACGACTCTGAAACACAAGGTGAAGCAATGGGAAATGAAGAAAAGAAGAGCAATCAATGACATGCACCAGTTCTATGATCAGCCAAATTTTGCACTGGATGCTAAATGAACTATGTGATATACTTAACTGTGTACCTCCAGTCAGTGACCTCTCACAATCCCTCCATGCAAGCATTGTGACTGTAAAGCAGTGGTGAAATTCTTGTTTCAGATTGTATGTGAGAGCTGCCACAGAGAAAAGCAGAACGTCCCCCATTTTCCTCCTAATCATGTCACTATCTTGAATCCAGAGAATCCTTCCCCTCAAGTACTGTGATTAGGGAGTGGTGATGAAATTCTCACCCCAGTTTACTTGTTACAGCTGACAGTGAGCAAAGCCCAGCTTCTCTCCTTCCCACCATCTCTTTCTTCTTTCCCCCAGTTTTCCCATGCCCATTTTAGATGTCCACATCATCAAATCAGTCTTAGTTAGCTTGGAACATCTCACGTCACCCTTGAACCAAATCTGACTCTTCTGCTCCAGTCCAGATCCCATGCAAGCATCATGAATGAGGCTGATTTTGTTTAAAATTAGGGATTCGGCCCTTGCCAATGTACAGCCTTGGTTTATGATTAGTCCTATTCCTGTTTGAACATTTTAAGAAAAGGAAAATATTTTATATTGGCACCTGATGTTCATCAGATTTGGTGATACCAGGCAATAGAGACTGGGTGCTTGCTTCATAACTGGGGCACCACCACTAGATAAATAAACCCGTTCGTACCTTAGAATGTGGAGGCACCTAAATGAGGCTTGCTTATGTTAAGAGAAATGGGAAAAATGAACCACGAAGCAAAACTCTCAATGAATCAAGTCATTTTCTGGTTCATTTTGGGGCGCTTCAAGGAAACACACCGGCCTAGAATGGAATGAAATGGCAAACTACTATCAGCATTGGCCATTTGTACACTTCAATTTTGGGGCACGCCATCCTGGACTGGGCAGTCGGGTGCCACTCAGTCAATTCCCTATGCAACATTGGGGTGAACTTAGATAAAACTTTGTGTAGGATTGATTGTCAGGTCAGGAAGCCAACCATGGAGTTCCAAGCCTGCTCTCTGGGAACAGCTGGTTACAGGAGTCATCTCCTGGTCAGTTCAGCTGGTGGTTTCAGTCTTGAAGCAGCTGGCGTGAGTAGAGGATGCTTAGCTAGCTAGTCCATTCATCCTGTCCCCTTTCTGCTTCCTCCCCAGTTCACCTCATGAGGAGCAACAGGCTGTCTGAAGTTCTCTTGCATGAACCATTCATTTACTGTAACTTCCCTAAACCAGCTGCTGCAGAGCTGGTTCCTGTGGCGAGCTGCTTTGGGAGGCTATAACTCAGACATCACAAATCCAATCTTTGCCAAACTTGGAGAGGGTGAAGAGGAGAATCAGGTGAAGACTTGCTGCATGTTTGGCATGTCTAAGTTGCATGGAGACAATTCTACTATTCCCAGAATTCCCAAATTGCACAAACCACAACACAGTTGGTTTTGTTAGAAAGTTTGTGGAAGTTCATGACTAGCAACGAACCATAAAGAACCACTGTTTTCCCAGTTTGTGCCCATCTCAATATATTAATAATTGGATGGCCGATATGAATATATACCATCCCTCACACACCATGATTCTTGAATTCTTTGGGTGTTCCAATCAGCATTAAAATTAGGAGCCTCATGGTGCAGAGGTCAGACTGCAGTATTGCAGTCAAGACTCTGCTCACTACCTGAGTCTGACCCCAAAGGGCTCAGGTTGCCAGCAGAAGGCTAACTTCGCCTTCCATCCTTCCATGGTCCATACATTGAACACCTAGCTCCCTGGAGTGGGCAATGTGTAGCCTCCATCACTTAACTGTAAACCACCCAGAGAGAGTTTTAAGTGCTACGGGGGGAGTATATAAGCAGCACGCTTTGCTTTGAATCATGTCTTCAAATGAATTGGAAAGCAGTAATGTATTCATGTGCTCTTCTTTGTAGAAGGCAGTTTCTCTCCCTCACTTTCTCTTTCCTTTCTTAAAAAGACATTCTCTGTTTGAAGATCTGCCCAGTCCAATCCAAGTTTAAAGATAAAGAGCCATATGAAGAGAGATTAGGAGTCTTTAAAGCTGTTCATCCACAGTGAGCATCTGAGCACCTGAGCACAGTCTTTCCCACTGTGGTGAGATGTATGGCATTTCTATTTAAATCACACTCATTATTTCTAAATTTGCATCTATACATATGAATTAACATGGCAAATGTTATGCAAATTGGCATCTTCATTCATCCTCCTTTTTGGCAATGCATAAATGGATAACCTGGCAGCCAATAAAGCTAAAGCTTTTACATTTTTGCTTTTCTTTTTAATTCATGCCAAAGCTTTTATATTTTTACTTTTCTTTATTGATATTAACACTTTTATTCTTAATAGAACCCTTCCTACTCTCAACTTAACCCTTGATTTACCAGAGCATTTATGTTTTTCTTTTCTTTTTTCTTTTCTTGATTAGGAATAATGTTTTTACCCTTAATGCAACAGTTTCTTTATTAAAAGAGCCTGTTGTAGATTATTTCTATTACACGAGGCAAACCAGGATTTAAGACAAAAATTGGGCAAACTGCAAAGGTTTGGTGGCTGGAACTCAGGCAGTCCCCAGCGCACCTGCCATCTTAATTTATTTTTAAATCAAAAACACACCTTGCCCAATAATTTCAAAGGATCCCTTGACCCTCCCTGTACAGTTTTAGGTCCACATAAGGAGCTTTTTTCCCCCTTCCTTTTGAATAGGAAATGACTTGATAAACCTGTGGGGAAAATCTCTCCTAGGCCTGAAATAGCTTTCTTGGGGATGAGATTCATGGCAAAATTGCCTTCACACACCAACTGGAATAAAGAACAGGATATGATTCCCCGTCCAAGTCAACAGGAATTCTGTCATCAAAACATACCAAGAAATTGATTATGAAGCCATCTGCATTTGTTATGAAGTATGTTGATCAAAACAGAATATCATGGGCCACGTTTTCCACTGTACAGATGAGCAGAAAGTTGCTGAAGACTGTTGAAGAGGATATAAAAGTGATCATATAGAAATTAAGGAACATGGAAAAGTTGTATGAAGATTCTGAGATGTAAAGAGTACAGGAGAATATCTAGACGCCTGAGTGGGAAGATGAATTGTTCCAGTGCAGTCCCAATTTCTAGGATAGTGGCACATTTTCATAAAGACTGAGCGTAATCCTGCTGAGAAGTCATCCTCCTTGGCTTCATTGCTTTTGGCTATGATAAAAGGAAAAAAAATCTAAAACAAAACCATGTGCCGCACACTTTTTGTAGATAACGCTCAAGCTCTGTAATGGTCTCAAAAAGAAACCTCTTGCAATGTGTCAACTGTGAACTCTTTAAAAAGTATTTTTAATTAAAAAATGTCACTTACAAGATGCCAGCTGGTGAATTTTGTTTTGCTGATGTATGACATCCTTTCTGACACCCACGGTGCGGGTACCTCCTTGCCAAACTGGATGCCAAGTTCCGACAAAGCCAATAGCTCAAATGTTGACATTTCCAAAAAATGGTAGATGTCAACAGGAGGCTTAGAAAGGCTATTTAACTTTGCAGTTTCAAACGGAAAATACTGTTCCATGCCATGGGAGCCTATTTTAAAATGAATCGACAAATAGCGTTTATCTGTTATTCCTATTGAAATGCACTTGTAGATATTTTGAATACATTGTAACCCTCCAGTGATGTTCTGCTTATGTATAAGTCAGAGTCAGTTGAAGGGTGGAGGAGCCTTTTGGCATAATGGCCCAGGTCCTCTTGCGTAGTCATGGCTGGCATAACACAAGTGGCATAACCATTGGAGGCAAATTGCTTCACATTAAGAAATCACTGCAGACATTATTTGGAGACATTATATAGACTGTGGCACTGCAGGTTAAACCGCTGAGCCACTGGGCTTGGTCCATCAGAAGATCAGCACCGCAGTTTGAATCCATGCGACAGGGTGAGCTATGTCCTGTTGCTTTTTCACCCAGCTTCTGCCAGGCTTCTGGGGCAATAGAGAAGGCTAGGAGGCCGGAATGAACAGGCATGAATAATTGGAATGAAGCCCAAGGAGGCTGGAATCATGAAATATGTATAAATATGCATTTCTAAGATTATTCAGAATAAATGATACAGTGGATGATTCTGGAGATAGGGAGGGACATGTCACACACAGCACATCTCAGGAGGAGGGAGCACATTGGTCAGGTTTGGGTGGGGCTGAACCTGGCCCTCTTGGCACAGGGATGCCTGAGGAGGGTAGGACGCTGAAGCCAGCAAGCAGCATTTGAGAATCAAGCCTGAGGAAGTTGGAATGAGCATGCAGGCCTTTTGGAAGTTGAAGGAGCTGCAGGATTTGCTGGTCTGGGAGGAGGGAACAGATGACTCTGGGGATGGAGGGGGGGCTGTGAAGCCTGCCCTGCTGTTACTGATTCCAAATCAGACTGGGGATCTTCGGAAACCAGTAACTCCTCAGATTACTCTAGGAAGAGGAGTGGCAGTTCTTTTGGCACCTCTGGAAGCTTTGGTCCCCTGCCTGCTTGCAAGGCCACCGGAGGAGGGACAGTGGCACTGGTTATCGTAGACATGGTTGTGTATGTGGTGGTCATGATGACGGTGCTGCTACCTAGCCTGCAAAGCTTCACAGCCTTCTTCCCCTTCGATTGCCCCTGAAGAAGTCCCTTCATTTTTTATTGCCTGCCTAACAAAACCAACTAAACAAATAAAGCAATGGAGACTGAGGAAGGAAACTAACAGTGAGTGTGTGCAAATGTTATTTTTAGAATGATGGTGGTGTAATTCTTTACTTTTGGAAGAAAAAAGAACGATGGATCCAGCCACCCACCAAATTCCCCGAGACGGAAGCCTCTCTAAAATGAACTTTTGAAAATTGAATAATCCTCCTACCTAGACACCCACACATTCACACCCAAATAAGTACTTCTGGAAGAAAAAGGGATGATGGATCCAGCCACCCACCAAATTCCCTGAGAGACAGAAACCTCTCTAAAATGAACTTTTGAAAACTGAATATAAAGGAAAAGAGATTCCACAGTCATACGACGACAGTTTGTCAGGATTTTGTTCTTTTGGCGAACAGGGAGTTAAATTGTAATATTGTTATGGAATAGTAGAGTTACAAATGTAGAGTAAAAGCCAATGTAATGAGTAACAGCAAAGAGGTGTAACAAGCTGATGTAATACTTGATTGTTAAGCAAGACCAGCTGTAAATGGTGAAATGTGATTGGTTGTTCTGGGTATAAATGTAACAGAGACAGAACAGAACTTTGCCACTCAGCAGTAAGTCTGGTGGTCATTTGCTTCTATGTCAATATTGCTCTGAATGTTGTTAAGCTAAATGTATATTGCCATGTATGTTTAACCATATCTAATATACTATATTATAATCACTAAGAACTCTCTCATGTTGTTTTCTCCCCATGTCTAAGTCTCTTACTTTGCTAAAGTAAAAGTGGGAGGAATGGAAGCAGTCTGATAAGAGGCTCTGTATAACTATTGTAGTTTTCAAGGCTTGTCTTTTAAACAGAGTGCTCTTGCCAAGCTTCACATTCAACCGGACTCTAAGAAGTTTTCTTGAGGCCAGAGCCTCATTAAGCCTCTGGAGTTCTGGCCCCATGCCAACACAGTTCCCCCCCCCACACACACACCAGATGATACACACACACAAGCCTCCAGGGGGGAAAGATTTGATTGATTTGAATTTGAAATAAAATTAAGCCCTTTCTTTCGAAGAAGTAGCCTAAGCTACCTGAAATCTCTCTCCAAATTCTCAGTAAAGTGGATGATGATTGATGATGATGATGAAAAAGAAAAATATAAGTCTTTGCTTTTCTGCCACAAAAGTGAAACCGCAAGAACACCAGCAAGCCAGCGAGCAGCAACTGTTCTCACTCCGGAGAGCACAAGCAGAAGTGGGGAACAGCCGGAAGGGAAAAGCTTGTATGAAGTGTCTGTAAAAGTAGATACACCTTTCAGCAGCGTTATTGGCTGCCGGACATGCCAATCCAGGACCTCTATCCTGATTGGCCAGAGCTTCGAATTGGCACCAGCAAGCTCAGAGAGGCTCCCCCCAAAGGGGTAACAAATATAGACAAACGTGAACGGATCATCGAATAAAACCAAGAAAATATTTGTCAAGCCATATTCGTCCTGATTTAAAATGTCACAAATATGGATCAACAAATATATGATGAATCAGCTATATTCATTAGAAAAACTGATCCGTTTTCATATTCATCCCCATCTCTAGTCCTAACATTTCCACTGTGTCCATTCATGATGTTGTGAGTGGGGGGGAAAAGAGCAGTAACAATGGAACTATGGCATCGTCCCATTTTATAGCAGACATTGAGGTGTTTTGCTTTGTTTTTGTCTGCAGTGATACGGAATCAATGCCTTGAGCATGGGGGATGGGGGAGGTTGTATTACCTTTTTTGGCTGCCACCACAGCTGCCAAGGACAGAATCTCCAGCATGGAGCATTGTCACTGTAATATCAGTAGGTAGCAGCTTAAGCACGCCCATCAGTGTATCTGAGTCCAAGTACAGTTTATGCAGATGGGTGTTTCCCTTGAAAACCACTCCAAATCCCTTTATAGCTAATATGGCATTTTTGATGACCCCCCCCCCATGCATCGGTCCTGCCACACCATCATTTTCTATGTTCAGAGTCTCATTTATGCAGGATTCAACAATATTGTTAGGCTCTGGGTGCAGGGTACGTGACACCTCTTAGGCTTACGCATTGCAGAAGGTATGGGAGTCTACAAAGACAAGGCCTTAGGAGGTTAAGAGACAAGCCAGGGGACATGATTCTGTCTCCCACAAACACTCCTATATAGAAGAATAAAGATCCTGTGTGGTTTTCTATGGCACTAAGGACCTCTTTATACTAACCATAATATTCAAGGTACAAAGGGTTATTTTAGGTGTACTCAAAGTCTTGCACAAGTTTAGAGATGTAAGTAATGATATGTGGAGAGCTACATTAAAAGAAAAACATGGGGAAACTAATTTTTTTTATCATATATTTATCTATCATGGTTTGTGAATTTATGTTTCCATTTATAAATAGCCTCCATCTGTGCCCAGAATGACGTGTATACACACTCACGCACACACACAAAGTCTAATACAGGAAGGAAAAAATGCCATAAAATTTAAGATTATTAATTTAAGATTATTAAGATTAAAACACAATACGACCTTCAAGGAAGGATTCATGCACTGCTGTACATGATTCTTCCGTATGGAAATGGAGTTTAACATGTTACACAGGTAAAGGTAAAGGTAAAGGTTCCCCTTGACAATTTTTGTCCAGTCATGTTCGACTCAAGGGGGCGGTGCTCATCCCCGTTTCCAAGCCATAGAGCCAGCGTTTTGTCCGAAGACAATCTTCCGTGGTCACATGGCCAGTGCGACTTAGACACGGAACGCTGTTACCTTCCCACCAAAGTGGTCCCTATTTATCTACTTGCATTTGCATGCTTTCGAACCGCTAGGTTGGTGGGAGCTGGGACAAGCGACAGGAGCTCACTCCGTCGCGTGGATTCGATCTTACGACTGCATTGGTCATCGGACCCTGCAGCACAGGCTTCTACAGTTTAGCCCGCAGCGCCACCACATGTTACACACTGAGGGAATAATTTGCACTGAAACTTAGAAACCTGAGGTTGTGAAAGCACTACCTCAAACCAAGATATGGATGAGAATCAGAACCATGTATTAGATGACAGGTGTCTGCTGCCCTTAGGTCCAATCTCAGTCCTTTCCAAGATCTGGAACAGTGGGGCTCCATGAAGCTCATTAAACTTCCTCACACATCAGTTTCTCAGATGGTCCTTTTATGAGGGAAAATCACTTGACTTCCCTTCCATTGACTTCTCAACAGATCAGGGAGTCTGCTGAAATATGTTACAAGTGTCCAGTCTGACAGCATCTACAGGCCCTTGTTTTTCTTGAAAACCACTCCAAATCCCTTCAGCATTTTTCTTGAATCCACCCCAGTTCATCTGTGAGCAGCTTCCTTTCTCTTTTGCAGGACTCTGGCGTTTGCTAGTAGACAAGGTCTGCAAAAGCTTTCACCTTCCGAAAAGCTCCTAACTGGTTTGCCAATAGGAATAAATGAATCTGAAACAAAACTGAGGAGGGCACACTGCTAACCTGCAGTCATGTGTGCTAGCTGGTCTCTACAGAATTGAACCAGAGGCTTGTTCAAAAGCAAGGCCCTGTGGATGCTGTCAAACTGGATACACTGTAAGATATTTCAACAGGCTGTCTTATTCATTGAGAAATCAAAGCCAGAAGCGAGAAAATGTTGCGGTTTTTTGGACTACAGGTTCCAGAATAATCCAGCCACCATAACTACTGACCTCAGTTAGCCCTTATTACATTTCAACCTAAGGAAGTCATTTTGAGACAAATGGAAAATCCTGGTGCATGCTATCCAGAGATCCTTAGAAGGAAGCATAGGATAAATGAATAAAAATCATTTTAAAAGACCAGAGACATCTGATGCCAACAGTGTGGCCAGACCCAGGTCTAATGGAAGGGGGTAAAACCCTGACTATATGCAATTTGTGGGAAAGAAAACACAAATATATACTCATCTCAGTGTCTGCAATCAGAGGGGAGGGGAGCAGAAAACAACCTGGGCCATCTTCACACAAAAAGTATACACTTCCTTCTTTCCTGGGCTGTCCATGCTCAAGGATGGGTGAGGGTAGAAACAGTACATATGCACCAACAACTTTTTGGCCCTTTTTCTGGCTCCTGCTGCTCTGCATCCATTACATGGCTCTGCTTCAGATGCCTTGCTTTTTACCTAGACTGTCACCATGCTGCTTCATTTACAATGTCCTTGTCCATTTGCACAGGAACATCAGAAGGAAGGAAAACATACATGGCTTGTGACTGGGGAAGAGGGGACGCCCCCCCCCAATGAAATGTTTGTTAGTGTGGGGCCAACTCCAAAGGCTTGATGTGGCATTTGCCTCTCACAAAGCTTGGAGTCAGATTTGGATAGTGAAGCTTCCAAGAGCACTCTGTTAGGGAAAACAAGATAACAAGTTACACAGAGTCTCTTATCTGGTAGCTTCAAATCCTCCCCTTAATAAGTAGAGTAAAGACATGGATGTATGAGAAAATGTGTGGAGAGAGTTCTAATAAGACTTATAGCATAATATATTAGACTTGGTCAGACATAGATACATGGCAATACGGTGGTGCCCCGCATGACAATGATAATCCGGTCAGTGAAAATCGCTGTTTAGTGAAATCATCGTCGTGCGAAAACCATTTCCCCATAGGAATGCATTGAAACCCATTTAATCCATTCCAATGGGGAAAATACCTCGTCGTTTTGCGAAGATCGCCCATAGGGCACCTATCAGCTGTTTTAAATCGCTGTCTTGAGAAAAACGGGCCCGAAAGCACCCATTTTGTAAAGATCAAGCCGCCGATCAGCTGTTTTAAATCGTCAAATTGTGAATAAATGGTCCGCAAAGCAAGGACCAAATCGTTGTCCAGTGAAATTCCCCCATAGAAATCACTGTTTTGTGAAGCAAAATGGCGGTCGCAAAACGTTGTCATCATGCGGATTTGTCGTTTTGAGGGGTAATCTTTGGGTAGTGTGGGTGGCATATAAATTAAATAAATAAATTAAATTAAATAAATAATCATCTTGCGAGGTACCACTGTATATACATTGGCATAGATATCTCAGAGCAATGTAACATTCACATTCAAGTAATGACCACCAGACTCACAACAGAGTGGCAAAGTGCAGTTCTCACACTCTTGTTTAAATAGTGAGAGCAGCCTATTACTGCAGACATAGGAGCGGAACATGGTTAACAAGCATTACCTAAGCTTGTCCCATCTGTATGCTATCAGTCATCCACTGACTTGATGTTACAGCCGTGACTTTGCATTCTCACTACAATATTAAATTTAACCCCTTGTTCACTTAAACGAACAAATGCTAACAATGTTGAGATGATCCCTCCCCATCCCAATCCATGCTTGTCCCTCCCTTTCTCAGAGTTCATTCTGAAGTGAAAAAGACTGCTCTAGTACACCCTACCAAAGGACTGAGGATGTGATTGTTTCAGCTTACAGCTCCCATCAAACCATAAAATCACATGAGGTTGCAGGTTTTCTCTGGCTCTCTAGGCAGGGAGACAATCTCAAATCTAGGACAAATAAACAAAGTAAGTTTATTAGAGTGGAGAGAAATTAAATAGGGACACCCATCATCAGATGGCACCAGGGCTGACTTGGTCAGTGCAAAAGTATTTACATCTGTAATGAAATCATTCCTAATTCTCACCTGTTCCACCTCTGTGACATCACAAGGGCCTGTCCCCCGTTGGTACGTTTTGATCTGAAATCATAGGATATGGAATGCAGATGACAGGAATGTATTGTTTGGGGTGTTTTGGACTACAAATGCCAGGGCAGCTTCCTTTTTGAACAGGAAGTAAGCAGAGCTAGGCCTCAGGACTTTCCAGTTTAGGTCTTTCTCCCAGAGTCTGGCTATCAGGTGGAACAAGCAGAATGGAGAACTCTGAAATTTGTACCTCCCACCTCCAAAAGACACATCCCTAGCAGATGAGCTGGCAGTCACCCAGCTTTTTAACTACACAGTAGCTTGTCTGCCATTTGAAATTGTGTCTATTTATTTGGTATTTATGTTTCATGTTTGGTATGGGTTATGCAGTGGAATAATATCTTATTTCACCAGGCTTTGAACTCCTTGACATCTTAAAAGCTGTTTGGCTTGGTACACAAGTGCGTCAAATACTTACCTACATAATGTAAATATCAGCATATAGCCCATGGGATTCCACCTGTTGCTCCCCTGCCCAGTGGCTCAGCCTTTAGAGCTACAAGCTGACCACAGAAACATGTGCATAAAACAGTTTGTAACAATTTAATTTAATTTTCAAACATTTTATTTGTGGAGAATTTCATACAGATACGAGTAGCTGAATCCAGTATAGGTTGCCGGTGAATGAATGATCACCCGTCCAGTTGTGCCGCGATTACTTTGGAAACTAGCTCTCTAAAATACCGAAATGCAAAGATAATCAGTTCAAAGAACGGTGTGGTACTGAGCTCAGCATTTTGCCTCCTCAACAACTCCACTCCCGAGTGTAGCTCCTTTTTGTTCCAGTTTCTGCTTGCATCTGTACCCCATGAACAACCCATTAAGCCATACACCTGCAAGGGCTTCATCGGAAGAGTGCTCTATCATGGGATATGCCATGTGTATAATCATGTTGTTATTTCAGAGGAAAAGAATGATGCTATTGGATTTATTTAAGGTCAGAGTAATCAAGGTTAGCTTAGAGCCAGGCTGTGTGATTCACACATGCTCACATACACTCACACACTGCAGCTAAAAAAAAAAAACTATCTGTATTTTCATAACTTCAGCAAAATTTAATTGATAATGAATGGTACAAAGAACACCCAGACTCTGTGCCAGCTGTGAGACAGGCTCCTTTTGTTTTGTTTTGTTTTTTGGTCATGGAATCACTCAATTCAGGCTTTTTTTTAAAAAAGGAATTAATTTGAAGTGTGAGCAGGAACAGGGTCTAGACTTGCCCAGTGCCTGTCACTATCTCCACACGAAGTCTGAAAAGGAGATGGCCTGGTACCCAAGGAGACTCGCCATGCGTTTTGGAAGCCTCATTATTTCAGATCCAGAATCACTTACAAAGGCTCCATGTGTAGGAGAACATCTTATTTGGCATACCCTCTCCCTGGAGAAACAGTGGCCCAAATCCTGTTTCTCAGCATACTAAACTGAACTCGAGTAGCCCTATTGAATCAGTGGGGATCTGGTGAGTCACCACCACCATAGGTTTCATTAATTCAAATAGGTCTACTCTAGCTATGACTTACTATGCCAAAATAAGGTGCAACTAGAGTAAGCCCCTTTGAATAATGGAACTACAGCAGAGCTGGTGCACCAAATCCCTATTGATTCAGTGGGCCTACTCCAGTGCAATTTACTAACACAGCAATCGAATTTTGGCCAGTGAGAAGAAGAGGGTGGAGTTAGAACTCTTTGTCTGGTCAACCCTTTTCGTAACTCCGGCAGGGCTCTAATGGCTTTAGAGAAGCTACTTATTTCCTACACATACACCTTCACTCAAAAAAAGGGAGAACAATGATGCACCTTATTCTGTGGCTTAGATAATCCTAACTGCAATGGCAGTTTTGCACCCTACAAAATCGTGTGGAAGCACTCCTGCTTCATAGAGAATATACTGTTCCAACTGTTGGGCTGGGCTCTGGAGGGATCCAGCTTCAATACCCAGTGACTTATGAAATCCACTGGGCGACCATGATTTCTCTCAGCCTGGCCAACCTCATAAGATTGTTCCGAGGCTGATGTGGGAAGGAAAAGAGCTATGCCTGTTACAATGAGCTCATTGTAGGAAATGTAGGATATACCTGTAACAGCTAAAGGCCAGAAGCAGTCCTTAAATTAGAGTTGAAAGTGCATTAATGACACAGAGAGGAGACTGAGGCAGTCTTTCCTTGTTTGTGAATTTGCACCTAAAAGCAGTCCCATGTTTAAATTGTGAGAACCAATTATCAAAAAAAGCAAGCTAATCTGCATTCTCCCAGAAGTGAGACAAATGTGTGCTATCAGAAAATCCCATTATTTAATAATTTCCCTCTTCCAGTCTGCTTTTGCCCAAAGAAAGAACAGGGGGAGAAGCATGGGGAACAGATTTTAATCATTATCACCATCATAATCCCCTCCGTGGGCACAGGCCTAGCTGAGGCAGAAGGGCTTGTGTGCTTCAGTAAGGTTGAGAGCTTTGCTAAAGGGTCTCCCAAACAAGAGAGGTCTCAGCTGAGAAGCCAGACCAACTGTGTCTACCAACCATCAATTATGATGAGAGGGAATAAACAGAAATCCATACTGGATCGTTTGTCGCTTGGGTCAACAAAGGCCGTGTCAGATGCTATAGCCCCTGGTCATCTAGTGACAAATGAGCTACAAGACTCAGCAGATCCTGTTGAGGGACCAGGACAGGTTGCTGCAAAGCGACTGGAACAATGTAACTGCAAAACATGAACTCTCACCAAAAATTGAGAAATTATGAAATATTATTACGAGGCAAACCCAACAGCCCATGGTTTAAAAAAAGATGGAAATTTAGAAAAGGAAACACACAGGTAGTGACATAACTGAACAATTACTGGACCAGAGAAGGTTTAGCATCCTGAGTAAGGTGTTTTCAGAACTGGAATTGCAAGAACTAGAAAAGGTGGCAAAATCAACACAGAATATGGAAGAGAAATGGAGGGTAGAGGTAGACAAAATAGTGGAAGAAAATGTATCAATAGAGGAACGATGTATGGAAAAACCCAGAAATTATGAGTTGACAGAACAGCAAACATCACTGAGGGAAAAAAATATTAACTCATATTAGCCAGAGCACAGAAAAACAAAGGCTCCCCAATTTGCACCAGTTACTGTACAAAGTCAACTAGATACCCCTCTCCTGATACCCCTCCCCTCTATCTAGCATTTTGAGGTACCTTTCTTTTAAGTCTGGGTTGACACTTTCATCAAGCTGTCCATTCCTTAAATATCTCATTTACCTTGAAAGCCCTATTAAAATTGTTATGAATCGGTTCCAACTTAACAATACAGAACACAACACACACACAACTAGCTGGAACCGAAGCCACCACTAAATACTGTTGGAAGAGGGAGTATTGAAAGTTAATGCTTGTGCAGATGTCGAATGTCTTGCAATTCACTCAGCCAAACATGGACCAGATGTATGCATTTGCCTTTCCAATGGCACTTGTCCCCTTCTGTCCTAAATTTTGAAGTTTCAGGCTGACTGAAAACAACAAGATCAGCAAGGCAATTTTTTCAAGTCATGGAAGGACCCCCATTCATACCCATTGGGTTCCATTCTGCTTGATCAATGGCTAAAATAGCCACAGAAACGCAACTTAACAGAGCAGTGTGTGTCCAGCATGAGGAGGGCCAGATTTCCTTAACTGCAAAGTAGTTACGAGCCTCATAGGATTTTACAAGAATCTACAACAGCTGAGCAGATCTGTTGAGGACAGGACATGGAGGTCACTCATTCATCAGATCACCATAAATTGGAGGTGACCTGATGTCCCATCGCAACGACAGTTACAAGCCACGTGAACATTTGCATTCAAAAGCAGGTTCTCCATCAGACAGAGTTCATCTTCAGCGCTACCAGCGCAAACAAGTTATACTGAATCTATAGGAGTGGGCGGGGGTCGGAAACAGACTTTCTGTGGAACAATATACAGTATTCTATGTGTGCTCTTTAATTAAACAGAAACTTGCTGGAAGCCCATGACTTCTTCCCCTAGAGCTTCCTATTCAGTTTCCCACATAAACCTGACAAGATTAGAATTGGCTATCAAATACTATTCCCCCCCTCTCTTTTTTTAAAACTTGCTTTATTCTTTCTTTCCTAATTTCCTTTGAGTGGCCTCCAGAGAGATGTAGATAGTCTAAATGCTGCATATTAAACTTTAATTACTTATTTCTCCGTTAGGCGAGTGTGATAACTAACGTTCAGGGGGAGATCTATGCATTTATGGCTTGCATGCTCTCCGAGTAAGAGAAGCAGCAGCAGCAGCATCAACAGTAAGCTGGCAAATGAAAAATGACTCTGAAGCCTATCACCAATCTTTGCTGGCACCTCCTGCCCCTCCAGCTCAACAGTGGGATGCCAGCTGGTCTTCTATTAGCAGTAAATTGAAGACTCTTATTTATTTATAAGAGTCATTAATCTGATAGCTTTCAATCCCATTTGTTTCCCACAGAAGGGATCATGCAAGGTTTGCTTGGCAGCATCAGGGCAAATAAAATGGATGGCTTCCTTGAAACCCCACAACATTTATCCCTAGCAAATCTGCTTTGCAGTGGGAATGTCGACAGCCACATACAATAACACATACAGAACGATGTCCTTAACACAATGAGAAAACCAAGTATGGTGACACCTTTGAAATTACCCAATTGTAGCGATCACCCTGCCTTTGCTCATGTGTGAGGATTTGCATGCCTCAATGGTAGCTGTTGGGAGGCGGAGCCAGAGAAACTAGAAGGGAGGGGTGAGGCAGAGAAGAGCAGTTGGTCAGTTAGTCAGTTGTTAGAGTGAGATCGTGAGAGAGCCTGAAGTGAGAAGTCAGTTAGGGAGTAGAGAGGACAGTTAGTCTGTGAGGAGTTAAGGGAGGCAGTTGAGCATGTGGAACTTATAGAGAGTTATTACAAACCTATTGAATACTTTAAAGTCTTTGAGGAACCTGTTCATTATACAATAAACCAGTTTTGTTAAACTTTACACACAGTATGGTCCTCCATCTTTCTAAATAAATATTGTTGACAAAGATCAACTGGTGGCAGCGTAAAGGAGGGAACATGGCACAAGTCTTGGGTTAGTGAAGTAATCTGGGGACACACAGAGGCCCGTCACACTGATATATTTCAGTGAGAGCTTGCCTGTCTTTGCCCCTTCTTGGGGAAGTGGGTTGTAACCCTTGAGAACTGGCACTGGAGTCAATCTAACCCCTAAGGCAAGCCCACTCAGGTCACCCTCATCTGATACACCTCACCCTGCAACAGGAAGCTATCCCAGCTATAGCTCCCCCCAACACCAACCCAATCATTGTCATCATCATGTTAGGATTGCCGAGCCAGAAGGGGCCCTATGGATCATTGAATCCAGCCCCTATCAAGGAAGCACAGCAGGAGACTGAACTTCCAACTATAAGAAGGGGGCAAATGCCAAAGAAAAAGCAGTGCGTTGTACGGAAGATTCAACATTCCTTAGAGATAAGCTGCTCTGCACACTGCTTTGCTGAGATGCAAGAAATTGCAAGCAATGCACATAGTCCTCAAGGACCAACGAACTGCTGCATACTTTTGTTTCCTTTTTTTGAACTGTATGAAAACTTTAACCCTGTTGATCTCGGGTTCCCCATCCTGCTGGGAACCCGGGTGCGCACTTGTTTTATCTGAATAAACCTGTCACCCTTTCCTCCAAGAAACTGTCCACTTATTATGATTGCTTGGGCCTTAGCTTAATAGAATTAGCTGAGACACTGAACTCTGGGAGTAACACAACTACTGGCTCGACAGCCAGATGTCTACGCCACTGAGCTATCCAGCAGTTCAGCACCGTCCCCAAGACCAGCAAAACCCCATCCAGTATCAGGTGTGTGTGTGTGTGTGGGGGGGTTCAATAAGAACAATCTAACTCCAGAGCTAAATGTTAGGCCACCTGCCATGTTGTAGAAGGCCAGGCTGCAACCCAGGCCAGCTCAAACCCCAGCAACTGCTCTGCCCCATGAGGCAACTTCAGCCAGCTCCCTGAAGCCTGCTACATTCTCCAGTTTCCCAGCTTCTACCAGAAATGCATGGCCCTCAAAGGAGGGAAGGCTGAAGCCGGCATCAGTTGGCTCTTCCTCCATGCTTCCTCCCACAAATTAAAGGCGTCATCCACCTGGACGCCTTTCCTTGCCTACCTGGTCATGAGGAAAGCGAACCTGAGAGGCCACAACCTTGTCCTCAGGCCCTTTCTGAACCACAAACCATGCAGCAGTGCCAGTGCTCCCCGACTAATCCCTAGACATACTGCAGCTGACCACGGCCCATCTGGCAGCAACAACTCCAAGAAGCCAGCATTGGTGTGGGGCAAGCCTTTACGACTTCTTATTCCACCCTCAGTGTCAGTAAGGCTGTGATGTCATGGTGTCACCCACCTGCTCTACTTCCTTATTACTAGAGAGGGAGAATGCTCCCCCTCCTCTCAGCTGCATAGCAGCGGGAGTCTGGAGGTGGCATTTTATGCATATTGATTAGATACTCTGTCATTACAATGCACACGCCCCAGAGCTGAGCTGCAAACAAATTCTGTAGCTAAGCCCTGCTGAACCTTGGGTCAAATGAAGTCCCAGGAATGTGTCAGATCTGCCAACTCCAGTATGCAAAATGTGCGTAAAAGAGCTCAGTGATATTTTGGATATGTGTGTGTGTGTGTGAAAAGGTAGGGAAATTTTTTTTTGGTAACTTCTATTTCCATGATGCAAATATAGGGACACGACTGCCTTGTCAAGGGAAGAGCTAATTGCCTCTCATCTTCTGAATAGCTAATAGCTAATCATGTCCTCTTGAGGAAAGCTGACAACTTTGTGGTCTTCTGAGAGCTTCGTTCTCTGGGAAGGAACCTGTCGGGGGCCAGATGCCAAAGAAATGGGTGGCATGAGCGAACAGTAGAAAGGGCCAGAGTTTGCAAAGTGTTTTTGGTTGATGTTGTTGTTAAAGTATTGCATTAGGCATAATTTGTGATTTCTCCTCCTTCATCAAATAACACTTCCATCTGTGCTAGTTACTTTAATGATGACATGTGATGAATGTTCTATCAATGTGTTGCTTTTCTTTTATGTTGTTATTTCTTCAGGAAAAAAATACACTTTAAAATTGGATAAATAGAAAAACAAACAAACAAACCCAAACCACACACCACCCAATGACCCATACTATGAACAAAGAGCACTACCTATTGTTACTTTAAAGGGAACATTATCCAGTCCTCGTTGTCTCAAAAACTAAGACATTATAGCCAGGATTGCTAGCTCTCATATGTGTTTTGCAAGTTCCAAGAAGGACTGCAAGATGTCAAGACATTCAACTCACCAGCTCTCTCTGTCTCTCACATGAACACATGTTCCCAGAGACATGCACCCTATTTTTCTCTTTCATTCAGGCAATGGGAAATCCATTCCCTCAAACAAAAAAAAGTAATTGTTACATATGGTGTAACTTCAAAAGAGGTCAGAGAGGTGATCTTGTTGGCTTCAGCCTGCCATTTTGTCCACAGCTGTGACTCTGCCCCACATAAGCGTCCACACACAGCAGTTAGACTTACAGAGGAAAGATCCCATGTGTGTGAAAAGGGCCTCTTTCCTTCATCAGAGTGGTGGTGGACCATTTTCCTCACAGGAGTGAGATATTCCATAGTAGTGACTGTCCTAGAGGGGACCCCTTGGTTCTGGCCCAGTTGCTGCACTGCTGAGTAGCTGAGAAAGGAGTGACATATGCCAAGGTCAGAGTAACCACGATGGGTTACCACGAGTGAGCCAGCACACTGGGGGCAATGACGGCTGGTGGATACTTTTCTTAAATGGGAAGTGATAAACGGCTGAGAGGGGGTTATATGAGCCAGTTTGGGAGCTGAGAAGAGTAATCAGGTTTTTGGGGGTTATGACAGGAAAGAAATTCTTTGTCACACTGGAATGATGTCATCAAGGGAACAAAAATGTCAGTTTTACAGCTAGCTAGGGAAATGCAGCAGTGGGACTCTAGGGATGCTCTTTATTTGGTCTGGGTAAACAATCCACACAACGGAGTGAGCTCCCATTGCTGTCCCAGCTCCTGCCAGCCTAGCAGTTCGAAAGCCTATAAAATATGAGTAGATAAATAGATACCACCATGGTGGGAAGGTAACAGCATTCTGTGTCTAGTCGCACTGGCCACGTGACTGCAGAAACACTGGCTCTATGGCTTGGAAACGGGGATGAGCACCACACACTAGAGTTGGACACGACTGGACTAAATGTCAAGGGCAACCTTTACCTTTGCTTTAAACTGTTCTTTGAAATTCTAGCACAGTGAACTCCTGGACTCCTGCATGCTCAGGGTGTACAGAAGTAAAAACAGCATAAAGTTTGAGTCTTCTCTCACATAAACAGTTAAACAAGAAGCTAAAGGAAACCTGTTGCAAACAGTGACAATTCCTCAGGCAGGGGTTCCTAAAGCATGTACTGTGGTGCCCCTGGTCACCCACAGCATCCCAAGATGCCATCAAACCCAGCCAGGGATGCTGGGGAATCTCTCTCTGTCTCTTTGTCCAGACAGCACTGGTGGTACTGATGTTGCTCCTCCGGCTCCAGCTTCTTCACATCCACCCAGCAGCCCTCACACCTCCTTCCACTCTACCACCATGGCGGCCGTTCAAGGGAGTCATGTGTCAAAAAAGTTTGGGAATGCCTGCCCTAAAGGATTACCAAGCCAGTGACACCATCTGATTGTAATTGCATGAGTTTTTTTTCTGCTCTCTGATATCTTCCAGATTCCTTTGTTTTGTGATAGATCATCAGGGGTTAAACGCAAGCTGAATTTCCATTTTGCTTTGGTCCGACACGCAACTGGGAGGAAGCGGTACGGCTGAAACACTGACACGTGGTCTTCTTCTAGTGACAGTCTAACTATGGGTTTCTTGACTTGACCCAAATGATTTGTTCCCATAAACTACTGTGTGTAGGATCTTGTGCTATTTGGTGAAATCCAGAAATGGGAAATATTGTGAAAGACAAGAGAGGTCATTCCACTATGTTTGAAGTTTGTCAGTATGTCAATATGTCAAGTTGCAGCTCCGTTTTGAAAGATCAGATATACAAAATTAACATGAAATTTCGTGGTTGATGTTATATTTCGGGGAGAATAAACTCCAATAAGAAAAGCAAATGACATCTCATCTGTGGGAAGACATAAATATAAGGCAATGCAATGTTTTTAAAAATGTACACAGAAACTTCAGTTCTGGGAAGAACTTATTTTACCACCCACTGGTTTCCTAAAAACCCAAGTAAACATTTCCTTTTTTGCTCTAAGGCCTGTTATTTCTTTTATTTATTTAATGTGGTAACAATCTGTGCTGTTCCATGTATTTGAATAAAGCTGGGAATTATCCTCTATAGATAATAGATTGGAATTTTTTTTAATATCCAAAACACGAAATGATCATTTCCCCCTACTGCAGTTATTGTTTTTACAGCATGTTTATATACAGGTAAGATAATTGTATAACTTGCTATCCAATGAAATCGAGGAGGCAGTGTAATATTGAAAAATGTAATATGAATGAAAATGGTTTATTTCGATTTTTTTCCTAATGAGCGTGATATGGAAACATTGTATCTCATTACACAAATCTCCCTAAATACAAAAAGAGACTATTGCAGTCATATTTTTAAAGCACAAGACGTTTGCATGCACCCAAACTAACACCACAATTGCTTTTCACAACCCCTGTTTTAGAAATGGTATTTCATCATAATTGCGACTAAATAATATCAAGAAGATATGCAGCAATGAGATACATGCAGTCAATTATCTCCTCAAACCATTTACTTTCTTTTTCTTTCTCTGCAGAGGAGATCAAGTGGAAGTCTCAAAATGGTCCTCCCTAGAGCCTGTAATTTTTTTTTGGGGGGGGGAGAGCGTTCTGTATGGCATTCAGTTTTCAACAGAGCTTTGTTTATCCATTTAAAGAATGGCAAGAAACATACACACAGGGCTTGTGTATGCATGGACTACTTACGGGGGAGCAAGTTTTCCTGCTGCCCATTTATTTGAGGTGGATTTCAATTAATTGATTTCACATATATGAACAGCCTTGCTCCATGTTTCTTTGGTTTTTTGACAGCCACCAGTCAACCAAGACAGGCCTTCCTTCCCTCCCCTTTCAGCCTCCTCCATCTTCCTCTCCTTCTGCCCCTTCTCTCAGCAAACCTCTTCTCCGCACTCACTCCAAATCCTGTTTTCTGTTCTCCTCAGTCACCTTGCCACCACCCTCACCCCTTGCCCCTCTTCCCCTTTCCACATGTCCTTTCCCCTTCCACCCATGTCTTTGTGATTTGGGGTACTCTTGTATATAAAGTTCATGGGGATCCATGAGGACTCATGCCTAGGACCCATTTTTTTGTGGCTTGGAATGATCCTACATATAAGAATCATGGGAATTCATGGGGAACCATGCCTGGGACCCATGTTTTTTTCTGGTTTTGGTTTATCCTACATATAAAAATCATCGGGATCCATGGGGAAAATTTCTACAGGAATTGGAGCCCCAAGGGAAGGGTGATTTCTCCCCCTCTACCACCTTCTCCTCCACTGCCTAGCTTTCTGGTGGAAGATTTGGGGTTCCTGCCCCCGGGGGGAGAAACCACCCTCAGTCTAAATCTGTTTCTCTCTGCTCTGTGTGTGCATGGGGGTGTGTGCATTTGTGTGTGTGTATCTGTGTACCAGGTTTGCCGGGGGGGGGGAACCCTTTGTTTCTTTACCACTCATCATCCTCCCCCTCCCTTTCTGTTCTCCCGCCCCACTTCCCTATCGGACCAACCTGACAGAAGATGAAGGTGGCAGCAGTGATAGTAACATTGGCGGCAGCAGTTTTGGATTTGGGCTAAAGTCCACATGACTTAGGCATGAATCAAAAAAATACGATCACTCCACTGGTATATTCCAGCAGTGGAAACAGGCTCTTCATTGAAATGCACCAACTTCATAAACCCCAATTGGAAGCAGTCTGGTTCTCAGTTATCATAGTCAAGACTAACCGAAGTTTATCCACTTTGGAGAACCCTTTATATGGCTAGTTGTAAGATTCAAGGGAGAGCTTTCTGTCTCCTCTTCATGGGCATGCTGTGGTTTGGCATGATCAGTAAACAAAACTAGTAGCTAAACCTCCATGAACATTCTGAGCCATCATCTTTATGCTGAATCTTTTAAGAGATAATATGTTCTGTTGGGAGAAGAAAAATTACAGTGCAATTCAAGTACATTTCTGCAATACTATTTGCTTGTCAGTTTGAAATGTGGATGAACTTTTAACCAAAGAAGAGCTGCTCTTTCAGAAGCTGCAGAGCCCCTGAAACTACCTCAAGGTTTTCCCATTTTTTTCAATCATTCCTGGGATATGATTGGAAATCTTAGGAATGACATGTGTACAGGAGATCATACCAGTAAAAGGAGAAAAGCCTCAACAACATGTCTTCTCTGAGCCAAATGGCCATGTATATGTATATGTATGTATGTATATATATGTGTGTGTGTGTGTGTGTGTGTGTGTGTGTGTGTATATATATATATATATATATATATATATATATATATATATATATATATATGTGTGTGTGTGTGTGTGTGTGTGTGTGTGTGTATGTATATGTATATGTATATGTATATATGTATGTATATATGTATATATATGTGTGTGTATATGTATATTACAATATATATTACAATGTATATTACAGTATATTACTATATATATATATATATATAATTACTATATATATATATATATATATATATATATATGTATATGTATGTATATGTATGTATATATATAATTACTATATATATATATAGTAATTATATATATATATATATTGTAATATACTGTAATATACATTGTAATATATATTGTAATATACATATACATATACATATATATACACACACAATGTTGTTGAGAGAGCCCTATGTCTCTTGATTCAAAATGCCTAAAGTGCCTTCCTATAATTCATAGCACCATGGTCACTTGTCAGAAATCACACATGAATGGGTTATTTCTGATGGGTTTAAATAATAACCATGAATTTCCGGAGCTGTTATTTAACATTGTTAAGAACCATGCTGATAGAGGAAAACAAAATGAAAATTAAAAAAAATGTGGTGGCATCTTAAAGGCTTTTATATTTTTTGATGTGAGCTTTCATGGACAAGTTCACTTGATCAGGTATAAGAGAAGGAGAAATAACATAGGAAATAGTTATACAGGGCATCAAGGTATAGATAGCAATACAGATTGTGGTTGGTTGGTCAGAAAGTCAGTGGGTGATTATTGAGTCTTTAGTAGAAGCTTTTGTGCTGTAAGGAATGTGAGAACCTGGGTCGTAAATTAACAATGGTAAAGTAACAATGGTGGAATAATATGAATGCTAATTAGATGGCCTATTTATGGTCCTTGAAGAACGTTTCTACAAGCTGTTCTTTGTAATCAGTTGCCAAGTGTGTGAATTACCCCAGGCAATGGTTGGCAACAAGGGCAGAGTAGAATTGGTTTTACCTTAGAAATGTCTAAGGTGGAGGCCGGGGGGGGAATATCTGGGAGATGCAGTACAGTACAATATTTGTAGTGTTTATATCTGGCAGTGCCCCCCAAAAAAACATTGATAGGATGATTAACAATTAGAAATGTGATTTTTTAAAATATAATTAAAGGGTTCTCAGCATATTATTCGCCCAGGGAGCAGTAGTGAAGCAGATAATGGTGGTAGTAAGATTCCTCTTTTCTTCTTTCTCCCAGGATTTCCAGAAGGTCACCTAGAATCCTCCAGGCAAACCTCTGGCCCTGGGAAAAGAGAAAGAAGAAGGCGAAATAAGTTCAAAAGGGCCATCCCTCCTAACAATTAGCATTCCATGCTGACTTGGTTCATTGCATGTGGTTAGCTTGAAAGGTTTTACCTGTTTTCGCGAAGGCTTTCACGGCCGGGATCTAATGGTTGTTGTGGGTTTTTCGGGCTTCTTGGCCGTGTTCTGAAGGTGGTTTTTCCTAACGTTTCGCCAGTCTCTGTGGCCGGCGTCTTCAGAGGACAGCAAACTGTCCTCTGAAGTTTGCTGTCCTCTGAAGATGCCGGCCACAAAGACTGGCGAAACATTAGGAAAAACCACCTTCAGAACACGGCCAAGAAGCCCGAAAAACCCACAACAACCATTTTACCTGTTTGTTTCTGCAGACATGTTGCTAATGTGTTATTAGTGCAACAAATTAACTGAATAGCTTTCACTAAACGATGGACATGAACAAATTAATTTCTGGATTAATGTTGCTGTTGACGAACAGATGTAGCACAAGTATTTGCAAGCTGAAAAATAGCTTTGATTGCCTATTATGGAAAAAAGACTAGAAGGACAGCAGGAAGTTACATGACAGCTTGATTGCCTGTTTTGAAATACAGGTGAGATTTAAGATTATTTAGGCATTACCACTGAACCCTTAATTTCCCAACATTCTGTAACATGCCATAGTAAAAGTGAGCGTATTGAAGGGGCTTGAGATTCTTTATCTTATGTGTTGAAACAGACTGCTACGTCTACCTCTCTCTCTCTCTCTCTCTCCCTCCCCCCCTCCCCCAAGCAGAAGATGATTGACAGTGCAAACACCAATGAAAAACTGGAGCTTTTCACTGGTGCTTGCACAGCATCAACATTTACTCAGTCATGGGGCTCTCAGGAGAGCTCATATCAACCAAATTCCTCAGCGCCTGCGACTGGTAGCCATTAAGCATCACAGAGGGAAAGATGTTAGTCTATTAGACATTGTTAGTCACATCGTTTTGATATTTGGCAGCTTGAATCTGCATTGGATTTCTTTTTTCCACTAGGCGGCTGCAGTTTAACCGTGTGACTGTGTGCCTGAAATTTGTACCATGGATGTCTTAAGTTTCTCATGCAAATTAAGTGGGCAGCTCACAGTAGTACTAGGAATAGGCCCTAATCTATATTTCATCTCCAATTCCCATTTTGCATTTTTCTTTTTTCTTTTTTAAGACATAAGACATAAGACATAAGAAATTTATTTGTCATTGCGCTCACAAGTGGGTGCAACGAAATGAGGTGCTCTTCCCCAAGGTAAAACTGGACAACACTACAAAAAAAGTTAAAATATACACAACTTTCACCATCCAAATATAGATACCCCGTTTTCTCTCAGCAATTAAAATTCCACCAAAAACCTATGGCCCCGCATTTAAACTCAATACTGCACTTGGGTAAAAACTGTTCTTGAATCTGCTTGTCCTTGCTTTCAATACCCTGAATCTCCTTCCTGATGGTAATAGTTTAAAGAGCTGATATCCTGGATGAGAGGAGTCTTTCAGTATGTTATTTAATGCAAACGAATGGATTTATTTTATTTTGCTACCTTTCCCCCCTTGTGGACGGCGGCAAAATCAGCAGGCTGGTGGTTGACACCGGCTACGCTGTGACGCACACCATCCCGGTCCACCAAGGATACAATTTGCCCCAAGCCGCAGAGAGGATGGACATTGCTGGGGCCAACATGATGGGCCACTGCTTTGACAAGTGAATGCTTGCAGTCGTGGATGACATCAAGAAGAAGTGCTGCTAGGTGGCCCTTGATTTACATTTTTCTTTTAAATGCCTGCTGCTAGTTTTTAATTTTGTAGCACTTTGATTATTTTTCTTTTTCCAATAATATATCATTCAATTAAGCAAACAATCCAGCAAGCAGCACCCTTCCTCCCATTCGATCGCAGTCCTAGGCTTCCCTAGTTACAGTGGTTAAACTACAGTACTGCAGTGAAAACTCTATTCACGAACTGAATATGATCCTGGTCTCAGACAGCTGGCTCCAGATTGACTCAATCTTCAACTCTTCCAAGGTTAGCAAATTGAACACCCAGCTCACTGTGTGTGTGTAGGTATCCTTCAGTCTTGAGAGACTATGGTAACATGCTCTGAATAGATGTCTTGGAACAGCATCTAGTGTGGCTGAGAAGGCCAATACAAGAATGACAATCCTTTCCACACTGATGACAAATACAATCTGTCCCCTGTACAGCTCCCTGATTTTGTTGGTTTCGGGACTGCCTCTTTGCCTCGGCCTGCTGGACAAGTGTGTCTTCAAATTGGGAGAGGCCATGCTGTACCACCTGCCTCCAGGCTGAACGCTCAGATGTCAAAGTTTCCCATCTGTTGAGGTCCATTCCTAAGGCCTTCAGATCCCACTTGCAGATGTCCTTGTATCGCAGCTGTGGTCTCCTTCTGGGGTGATTTCCCTGCACTAATTCTCCATACAAAAGATTTTTTGGAATCTGACCATCAGCCATTCTCACGACATGCCCAAGCCAATGTAGACGTCACTGTTTCAGTAATGTATACATGCTAAAAATTCCAGCTCGTTCTACGACTACTCTATTTGGAACTTTGTCCTGCCAGGTGATACCAAAAATGTGTCGGAGGCAACGCATATGGAACGTGTTCAGCTTACTCTCCTGCCATACACAAAGGGTCCAGGACTCACTGCAGTACAAGAGTGTATTCAGGATACAGGCTCTATAGACTTGGATCTTGGTATATGCCATCAGCTTCTTATTAAGCCATACTCTCTTTGTGAGTCTAGAGAACATGGTGGCTGCTTTGCCAATGTATTTATCCAGATTGACATCTAGAGAGATGTGTGTGTATAAGAATATGCATCAGGTAGCTTGCATAATTTTTATGCATCACCACAAAGCAAAAATATAAACCACCCAGAAAGTGCTTTAAGCATTATGGGGAGCTATATAAGCAGCACACTTTGCTTTATGGTTACATAGGTGGGAGTTGTCTTCTTGCTACTGTAAAAAATCTGGGACTAATATTCAAAACATTTGAACAAAATAAATCCCTGTGATTTTGCATGAGCATAGGACCTACAGTTTGTTGACCCACAGAATATCTAAAGGGATATCAATACTATAAATTTGCATTATTTTGTCCTCAAAAATCCTAGAGATTGAACTTTCTTCTGAAAGGATAATTATTGTTACTTATTACATTTAAAATAATAAGAGCAGATAAAAACACATTTAAGAAAACAATAGAAACATATTGTGGTGATCCCCTCTGAAGCCCCTATCCCCTCTCCATGAGGTTCTCGCTCTTCTTCTTTCTTCGCTGCCACCAGGTATTGCTGCTTCAATACCATTAACTCATTTATTAGATCAGGGAAGTTAACATCTGATTAATATTTGATAAGTAAATCACAGGTTGCTAATCACTTGTATTTGTATCAGTTCTACTTTGACTTTAAATCCCTAATAACTCTCTGTACCATTCAGTGTTCTTACAGAACTCTAACTCACTCTAAGTTCATTTTAAGTTTCACACTGTCTCTCACTCACAGAATCTCTCCACATACCCCATACACCAGGCTTTATATTCAGCCCCCTCCCCCCTTGGCTCCACCTTCCATCCTCTCATTGGCTCCTTCTCCACTGTTCAGCTGTGACGGACAGGTGAGGGCAGGGCTGCTCACTACACATATAAACTCTGAAATCATTACAATTATCGGTAAGCAAAATATGTCAAAACCAAAACTGTTTAGGGCTTTAATGGTTACAACAGACCTCTTGATTTGGGCCTGGTAACCACCTGGCAACCAGTACAGATCTCTCAGTATCGGGGATCATGTGATCATGACACTGTACACTAGTTAGCAGCCTCACCTTTGCATTTTGCACCAAATTAAGATCCCAGACCCTCTTCAAGGGTAGCCCTATATAGATTGCATTGCAGTAGTCAAGGCATGATCTAACTAAGGCATGGATGATGGATGCTAAAGTCAGTTTGACTCAGGAGAGATTCCTGAAGTAGGCTGGGGAAATGTTAGAACCACTTCCCTTTAATTAGGCCACCCACCACATCTGCTGCAGAAAGATAACCATTCCAGTAGGGCAGGGATGAATGAGGATCTACCAGCTAGAGGCCATATTGGAAACCCAGAGAAACCCCTCAGGGCCAAACCCCACGCCACATGTTACATCAGCTTGTCCTGATGGCACAAGGGAATCACATACCTTGTTTCAAAAGTCAATAGCACTTTCTGGAAACCGGCAGGAAGCATGGTATTCCTTAAAAATAAAAACTTCATGGACTCCCATACACCTTGTTTACTTGTTTATAAAAACTGGCAATCTTTCCTAGTACCTACTTTTATTATACTCTTAAATTCTAAATATAATGGTAAATAACTGCTGATGGGATTGGACTAGAACTGTAATTAGCTAGTTTAAAAATAACTTTGCAAGCTCAACTGTAGATAATATAATACAAACTCCAGACACCAAACTAAATAGCATAACTGTGAGCTAACTTTCTTATCGGTACCAATGTCATGCTTGGATTAAGAGTGAATATGTTGAATTTATTGTTGTACTGCTGTGCATGGTCATTACGGAAAGCGGTACATTAGGATTGGATTCAAAATCTACTCAATTGCAAGACAATTGGATCAGGCTGTATTGGATGTTCTGTTCATTGGAAATCTGTTCTCTCATCTGTGGCCATTATGAGCATGGCTAACAGAACTATAATAGCTCAATGTTCTCTGCAATTTTATGTACGAGGGACATTGCAAAGATTATACTCATTTACTCTGTTGCATTCATTGTGCTGTTGCTAACATCCATGGTAAGGATAACACTTCACTGAAAGATTGATTGACACATGCATATCCATAATTTGATGTGGCATAGTCCGATGTGGCACCAACAAAATGGTATGGGAACTGAATATCACAAATATACAAAGAAGAATTTCATAATCTCTTAAACATATCTTCCTGAGGTATAATGAAAGTAATACTGCTAGAAATATTAACCTCTTTCTTCATGCCACCCATGTGGCTTAGGTCTCTGGCTGTGGAGCCAGACGTTGGGAGTTCAATTCCTCATTGTGCCTCATTGAGAGGGGTTGGACTCAGTGATCCATAGGGTCCCTTGCAGCTCTGCAGTTCTAAGGTGGTGGTGGTTATTTATGCATTAAAACCCCTTCAATGCTTCCTGTCCATCAAAAGTCTCCATCTTTTTCTTCCTTCTCTCTCTTGTATCACTCTGTACTACTTCTTATGCCTGGAACTGCCTCCCAGATTTCATCAGCAAAACCACCTTTTTTATTTCCTTTCATTCTCTCCCATAATCTATATCTTTTCCCTAAATTTTTGCATCATCCCCTTAGTCTCTGTGCCTTCTTATACCAAAGGCAACGCTTGTGCAATTGAAGTAAAAACACACAACTTTTCTCAGTTTCTTCCTTCCTTAGTCAATTATAGCTGCACTCTATGTTATTGTACAGAGCAAATCGATATGCTACAAGGCAGTTCTGAGAATGGAAGCATTATAACTTTGAAACTGAGTTTCAGATCAGAACCAGATTTGGCACAGTTGTAGCACAAGTTTGCTCTGGTTCTGTGTCAAATTTGGAGAGGTTTTGGCAAAGAAATTTTGGATTATGAATGTTTAAAAGTAAAAGTGTTTTGTTCCCCTTCTATTCACAAACAGGCAATCCTAAACATCTCCAGATTTAAAATAGCACACATAAATTGAAAATAGCAATCTTATTTATCTTGAAAGAAATGGTTGGCCCCACCTCCTCCTCCTCCCCCTTTTTTTATATTTTGAAATAATACAGGTTGCACAGGCTGAAATATGGATCCTCAAACTAGACCTTTCGAAGGTGAAAAACAGTGATTTTGTTATAAACTGAACATGTGTGATACAGGCTTGCAAAGCAGATAATATGATATATTATATGATATAATATGATAATATGATATGGTATGTGTGAGGGAGAATTACAAGTCACTAAAAGTTCTCAGTTATTATGGAAAAGTAAAAAAATGGTTTTCCTTTAAAGAAATAAATAGAATGACAGTCCCCCAGAATGAGAGACATTTTGTCATGTATCTCCAGGGAATTAGCATAAAATTTTCTAAGCCATATTTAAAATATTTCTGCATTACAAAAGCACAGCACCATTGCGTTTTTCCCTACATTGAGTGCTTTCAAACATTCTCTCAGGATTCCCAAGAACAGGTTCCTAAAACAAGTTTGCAATGGGGAAATCAGCTCCAGGTCTGAAGCAAACTGAACATTTGAATCTGCCAATCAAGCTCAATTGAATTTTTAACTTTTTCCTGGCCAAACAGAAATTTGTGCTTACACAAATTCTGTTTGGCCAGATTCTGTGTCTTGTAAAAATAATTTTTAAAATATTTTAAAAAGAATAGAGAGCAAATATTTAGTGGCTCATTCTTTTCTGGTCAGTTCTATATTTTAGTTATATGTGTAAGATAGTTTACTCATTTTTGCTGTAATGAGACTTCATAGTTTACTCAATTTTTGTTCCTGTCCTTCTTCACTATCTTTCTTTTACATAGTATAGATGATTTTGCTGCAGCCACTGAAAAGCCAAGGTTTCGGACAGCATGGCTAGCTCTTTGCCTCCCACCCTCGGATAACATGGGACCTTGAAGGTCTCTCGAGAGCTCCAAAGAGAGAGGGGGAACCCCAGGTTATTTAAGGGGTGTTGCCCCCTCGAGCCATCCTCTTATTTTTTGGGCATTGCAAGAGAAAGAGGACTCCACTTGATCTGCGATCTTTGGCTGTGTCACTGCGAGGACCGGTGTTTCTGAAGGAAAGGAGGGTAGCATCGGCTCCCTCCCAGGGTGCTGTTATCTTTTATATTATTTGAATAGTGGTTGGATGGCTTGCTATTTTATATTATAAGTTTAGTTCTTGGATTGGAGAAGCGGGCGGCAGTGGTGGTGCAGCTCGTGCCGGCCGCACTTAGGCACAAACAGTTCCATAAAATAATTTTTTTAAAAAAATTACCGTAATAGACCTTTTAATGAAATCCAATGAAACATGGGGGGGAGAGATTGTAGGATCAGGGCTGCAGCATTGGGTATTGGTAGTTAACAGACCTTGGCCTGGCCAAATCCCGTCCCCTCACTGTGAACAACTTTTGATGTGGGTGGGCTAGGCGCATCACCGAGGCCTCAGCAGTTGAAGCGAGGCCGTGCCACCCTCTCTCCCCCCCTTCCCCTCTGCAGCTAGTTATACATCGCAATCCTGAAGGTAGGCTTGTGGAGGATTAGGATTCAGGCCGGGTCAATTTTATATTGGGCCTAGCAATAATAATAATAATAATAATAATAATAATAATAATAATAATAATAATAATAATAATAATAATAATAATAATAATAATAATTATTATTATTATTATTATTATTATTATTATTATTATTATTATTATTATTATTATTATTATTATTATTATTATTATTATTATTATTGTAGTAGTAGTAGTAGTAGTAGTAGTAGTAGTAGTAGTAGTAGTAGTTGTTGTTGTTACATATGGTGTAACTTCAAAAGGGGTCAGAGAGGTGATCTTGTCTGCTTCAGCCTGCCATTTTGTCCACAACTGTGACTCTGCTCCACATAAGCATCCATACACAGCAGTTAGACTTACAGAGGAAGGGTACCATGTGTGTGGGAAGGGCCTCTATTTATTAATAGAAATAAATAAATAATATTAAATAAATTATTTAAATAATAATAGTTAGAAACTAAGTTAACAATTAAATAACAACATAATTAAAATATAAATAATTTTAGATATCCAATTAATTGATAATCAATATATTAAATAAATTAATTTTAATATTACATATATAATTAGTAGGCTAATTAGAGATTCAAATTGATTAATTAGCTGATAATTACAAACAGGATTGATTGATTACTTGATTCAGGTACTAAATCAACAGAGTGGTTTGTTAAAAATTTATTTAATAATTAATATTAAAGGAGTGATTGATCAAGATATTTAGCCAATTACGTTCAATTAAAGGAAAATCAATAATTTGGTCAAAAAAATCTAATAAATATCAAAGACCTCCAATTATTTACTGGAGCAAATGATTGCTACTCTCCTAGGGAGTGCTAAGCTGGAAACCTAGGCTTAACTTCTGCTGAAGAACTTTCAACAGTACTGGCAATTGCATTACTGAACTAAGTGCAACCAATTAATCAATAGGAAGCCTTGATCTATAAAGGCATCAAGTAAGGGCTAGGGCAACAAGAAGGGGAAACAGCTGGCCAAGAAAAGGCCAGCTCCCCAGGTGTCGCCTCCCCAATGCTCCTCAGACGAGGAATTCTGGCCAGTATGGCAAGAACTTCAGGAAAAAAATCTCTGCATTAGAAGCAGAGCTGCTGGTGAGACAAGCTCCACATCCAACTGAGGTTCAGCCACGTAGATCAGCTAGGGATGCCAAGAGCCACTGTAGGGCTAAACTCAAGACTCTAGCGCAGGACCTAATGGCACGGTTTGCTGTTCTCGTGGCAGAGCAGCTACCTGAAGTGACCACTAGAACCCAGACAGAGGGTGCTTCTTCAACACCAAAGTCACAGCGTTCGGAGAGAGGCAGAAGGTTGTCAACTCCTGCAACGACTGTAACAGCAACTGAGGTCCAGGAGGTCCAGGAAGAAGTAGATGAAGTTGGCCCTGGCAGACCATACATTGGGGAGGGGCCAAGTATGGCTTTGACTTCATCAGAGCAGCTACCTGAAGCGACAGCCAGAGGTGTTACAGATGGGGCTTCTTCAACTCCAAGGTCATGGCATGCGGAGAAGGACAGAAATTCATCAACTCTTGTAACAGCCAGAACAGCGACTGTGTGCCAGAAAGTGCAACAGGAAGTAGATGAAGTTGGCCGCTGCACTGGGCACGTATACATCAATCCCCGCATGGCCTTGGGCTGGCGGTGGTCAATTCAATCATACACTTTATGCACAATACAAGTCAGGGCTTCCCAGCAATGCATGGCCACACGCCAGTCCACAATTCAGTGTTTGAGGCACAACATAATCTCCCTTCATATTGCCAGCCCAACCTAACACCATGGCTAGTGTAGGGGTCTGGTCTTACCTGTCTGTGGCTGCAGCACACGAACCCCATTAGGCCAAATTCTGGAGACACAATTGACAAAGGTCATTTAATAAGAAGGTCACCCTTGGTCAGAATCCCCGCCTTTGAGCATGGCAAGTGGTTCATCCCCGCCTGGTCTGTTGGGGGTGCAACTCCAAGGGCACTTGTACAAAGAGACCATGATACTTCAGGCATGAGTGTACCACCTGCAGGGGTCAGTACCCTAATTCATTAAGTTTTGAGCCAGCGCCTAGCACCAGAACAAGGGCACAGGAGGCGGTTAAAAGCCCAACAGTGGCAGGGGTACTCTTGGAAAAGGGATCCAGCCCAATTAGGGAGAGGAACTCAAGAAGGTGCAGATCCATCCTGAATAGCTTTCATGCATTATCAGAATTGCTGGGACTACTCCTAGCCAAAGAGAAAACTGAAGGACCAACCACATCCCTCGCTTTCCTAGGGATAGAGCTGGACATGATGCAGCAAACATTACAGCTGCCTGACAATCTCTTAGCGGATCTTAAAAATGGGATAACGACACTGTTGCATCTTTAATCCAGGATTGGGAGGGCAATGACCTTGGTTTCCAGTAATAATCTTTGCTAACTCTGAGCCCTCCTTAAAAAAATCAAAAGACAAGGGAACATATTTTGCAAAACATGAACACAACATGTTCACAGAAATTCTGACCTGATCATCATCATCTTAGAATTGCAGAACTAGAATGGACCCTATGGATCTTGGAGTCCAGTAGTCAAGGAAGCCCAGTGGGGGGAATCAAACTCCCAACCAGAAAGCTAAGCTACTGAGCTATCCAGCAGTCCCTGTTGTACAACTGAAAAAAATTAAGTAATGGGATCCTGCTCAAGATCTTTTTTAAATTTTTTTTTTCTGTTGGTTAAATTCCATAGTTTGGAAAAGTCACCTTTTGGGACAATAATTCCCAAGATTCCCTGGGGCAATCCTTCCTGGCTAAGGGATTCTGGGAATTGAAAGCAAAAAAAAATGTTATTTTTAAAATCTCTTTCACCAAAACACACAAGTCTTTATTTTTGTTTTGTGTCCTTATTGTATATTTACTTGATATTTGTATGAGAGCTTCTAGTGCTGAGGAAATGCCATTTCTAAATAACATTCATTTTTACAGAGCCCAACTTTGACACAAGCAGTGAAATTAATATGTAAGCTTCAACTCCTTTGCAAGATCTCCTAGGCATCTCAGCCTAGAAATAACACCGAGCCAAGCAGACATGACAGGAATCACTTAGGGCTGCTGCACACTTTATGCGCAGAAGTGTTGGCCAAATATGCACCCAAGGAATACTCCGTAAAAATGCTCTTAAGAAGTGATGCAGCTGCATAGTAGAGATGCATTGGCAACTGGCTGAGATGCTAGAGTCCCTACCTATAATCCGACCTTTGTATTGCCTCAGACTGCATAAGTACGAACACAAAGCATTTGCCAGGACACAGCAACTGCTTTGCTTGGCAGGTCATACTGAGTTGCATTGGCATGCCTGTAACTGGCCTAGTCCAAGACATTTAGATGCCTGAGGTAAAGCAGCAAGAGGTGACCACCTCCCTAAGTGAATGTGCATATCATCCAAGTTCTGCCCAATGATTATGGAACCTAGGACAGAAAATCCCACACACTTTTCCCCAAACTTTTTTTTAGTGCAACAATCAAGAATAATCATTCAAATAGCCAACAATTCTCTCTCTCTCTCTCTGTCTCTCTGTCTTTCTCTCTCTCTCTCTTTCTTTCTAGACCTAAAATCTTAAGGCCTGAGTTGGTTCATTAATAGAAGGATCTGCTCTGATTTATGCCACTGTCTAGAGCAAATTGACCAAAGATTTCAATATTTACATTGCCTGAAATAACAGTGACATTTCACTTAGGTTTGTCATGCCACATTAGCATTATTCCACCGGGGTCCTCTTTGTGCCTGTTAGAACATGGCTCAGAAAACACGTAAAGGCCAAAATCTTATTTGGGAAAACTGCACATGTCAGGACAATCATGCAAGTGGTTTTCTCTTTAGCTCGTCTACGCAGTCAGGTTATGAGCTGGTGTACCATCGTTTTGCAGTGGATGAGGGACGGTGCAACAGACAGACAGCTTACAAGGCAGATAAGGGGCTGCCCTTTCACAATTGCATAGACCAATAGGATTCTGACCAAAGAGTTCAGCTCAGTCTGTGTCATATGTTTTTAGAAAATAATTGTCTTGGATTGTAAACTACAAAAGACTGCTTTGCAAGTATATTTGCCACACAGTTCTTGCTGAAAAGATTTCTGTTTGCTTCTTTCTCATCTATTTCTTTCTTTCCCTTCCTCCTTCCCTCCCTCCCTCCCTCCTTCCTTCCTTCTCTTTGTGTTTCTCCAAAGTCTTGAAGAGATACATAAGGCATTATGCTCAGAGTAAAATCATAGAAAAGTGAAGTTGGAAGGGGCCTACCAGGCCATCAACATTTCTGGCTGGCTATCTCAGTGCTTTAGGTTTCTGGCTGTGGAACCAGAGATTGGGAGTTTGGTTCCCCACTTTGTTTCCTGTGACTAGAACCAGCCTGTGTGGTCTTGGGAAAGCTGCACAGTCCCAGGACACCCCCCAGAAGAAGGAAATTGTAAACCACTTCTAATTACTCTCTACCTGAAAAGTCCAGAAAAAGGTTGCCATATATGAAAACTGATTTAATGGCATATGATTATTATGAACATGTTTCCATATACAAGCATGAGAAATAAGAACTGTCTTAAGAGACATCTTCAACTTTTAAATTACAGTGCCAAAGTGCATCAATCACTAAGGCAGAGATGGGCAAACAATAAAATGAGGTCTAATGGTTGACTACCTGGATGAGCCTACAGAGCTTGGTAAATTACAACGGCCATCATGCCTCACCACTGGCTGGGCTGGCTAGGAGATAATGGGGATATAAGTTCAAGACCACGTCAGGGACCACACATTCTCCCACTCCTGATCTACAGCATTCACGTTGTTGGGATTCTTGAACACATTTTGAGGTGGGTAGTGTGGCAATTCCAAATTGCATACAGTACATATTTACACATATTTAAGCATTGGTATGTATGGCAAGTGGCTGGGTTTGGATTGGGTTTAACCTTATTAATTTGCCCCCGTAATAATTTTCCAGTATGCAAAATCTTGGCTGTCTGCAAACGAGAACTCCTGTTCTGTGCAAAACGAAAGCAAAGTCTGCTGTTCACTGTCAGATCTTCCAGAGTTCATGACAATGTGAAGCCTTTATTGGCTTTACGCAATTCCTAGTCTCCAGTCAAAGGCAAGAGCAGATGAATGTGGAAACTCCATTGAGCCAAATCAGTCCTTCAAACCAAGAGCTTCCTCTCCCATGCACTACATAAATGCTGAATATTAAACAAGAATGCAAACTCTGGGTCACTCAGTAGTGACACTGATAAATTATGCCTCAGGAGGAAGGCTGATGATAAGTCAAATCCGTGAATAAATAAGAAATGAACTGTTTGAAGATCTGAGGAATATATGTGCTGTGTTTATTTAAAATACAAATAAGATGGGAGATGGAAATCAAGTTATACACTAAAGTATTTCGCATTTTCTGAAGATTTTATAGGGTCCAGCACATTCAGACTTTTCAATAAATGATTGTGGAAGGACTTCAAGGTCACAGCTGTGATGCTTCAGCAGAGCTGAGGAAATTCAATATTTAGCTTACTGTCTTCTACACTGATAGTTAAGGAGGAGTTCCTTACTGCACTTCAGATGCTTGATTATTTTGTTTTGTTTTCTTTTTGCTTATGAGATAAAAACAAGCTACTTGGGCCATGTCAATATGGCAGAATAGCAACTTAGATCAGGGGAAAGAATGACTAGCACTCACCCCACTCCAAATATCTAAATCAATTCATTAGCCCAAATTCTATTACATACTCATTCTGGTGTGACTCCCTCAGTGTACATTTCGATGCCAAATTGCTACACATTAAGTCAATGTAAGCATTTCATATCACAGACCATATCATACAATTGGTAAGTGATAGTAAATGCCCACATTGACTTTTTAATATGCAGCAATGCACTGCTGAACCTTATGCCAATGGAGTTAAATTGACAGGTATTCTATAGGCATCCTTCAGTCTCGAGAGACTATGGTAATGTGCTCTGTATGGAGGACTTGGAACAGTGTCTATTTGATGCTGTATGTAAAGCTGGAGTGTCCTCTCCAGGGCACGAAGCCTGGGTAAAATAATATTGAGGATAGGCTGTTTTACCCAAACATCAAATTCCCCCTCTCCATGTCACTGAAATAGTCCAATGGAAAGGCAAGAGCTAATACAACTGGTTCCAGTGATGTCGCAGGAGTTGCTAGAAGGACATGGACTGCCTCCAGGATTCTGGCTCCAGATTTTGCCTCAAGGTTGACTCCTAAAGCCCGTTCCATCAGTGGATATAGGCAGTGAAGGTTTGAAATTGGAGTTTTCCTTCTCCTAGATGGGCTGCCTCCCAAGGCTGACCAGTCCCACCTACCCGGCCTGCTCCCCAACAGCATGGACAATGATGGCAGCACCTCACTGGGGGTTTGAAGTTGGAGTTTTCCTTCTCCTAGATGGGCTGCCTCCCAAGGCTGACGAGCCCCACCTACCTGGCAATTGACAGGTATAATTAACAGGATTCTGGCCACCCTGTCATTGAAAATGTATTTATCTGTTATTTACATACCATTTGTGATGTTACCAGTTCCATGAAAGGTACAAAGATAAAAATACAAATATAAAATTCAAAGAGACAATATAAAATTGTACTTTAAAAATTTATAGCACTCTAGCATAATAAACAGTGAAAATGCCAGTTAAAACTTAATTGCTTTAATAATCATTTGTCAAACGATTAACAAGCTTAATTGTGCTAAAACCTCATCCATTGCTGAGGTACACAAAAAGGTCTTTATCATTTAAATTAACGTTAAGTTATAATAGTTATATGTATTAGCACTAATATGGATAATGAAGCACTACTTTCAGTGTAGTGGAATCCACCAATGTTACTGTTTCCCCTATGAAGGGCAAGCTTTACTTATTTATCTAAAATATTTTTACCCCTCCTGTCTCCTTAAAAAGAGCTCAAGACCGCTTATATAATGAAAAGATAATACATAAAAGCTAAAAACAGTAAGTATACAAATAGTTAAAAAGAATCAAACAAACACCACACTAAAAATGGTAAACAAAACCAACACCAAAACTAGATCCAAAGCAACAAGGCACAACATCCCATTTAAAAACCCCTCTTAGAGAACCAACTGCTAAGGGAAAGTCTGTTTGAAGGGTAAGGTTTTCAGCTGCTTGTGGAATGATAGAAAAGATGGAGCCAACCTAGACTCCTTAAAAATAACAATTTATTTAAAGCAAAATCATAGTTTCAATATCATTTATCAACTTAAGATTGACTATCAATCCTATACTGTGTATATTTGTTTAAAGTTTTGTACTTGCTTGCATGATAAGTCACTGGAGTTGATTATGGTTTGTATGGGGAGATGTTGCCAGGAGTGGCAGTTATGACAGTTGAGAAATGTGAAAGAATGTTTATGAATGGAACTGCAGATTGATAGTTCTGCATGGTTTCTGGTTGGAAAAGTTCTGTTTTGCATATAAGGGGGTGTATGTAAGTTTGTGAATGGTGTGTGTGACTTAAGGTTAGTGTCCTTAGTTAAAGCTGCATGTGGCTTATTTTTGTGTAGAAGCTCAGAATAGTAGTGTGCTGTTTTTGGAACTTGTGTCAAAGAAAATTTCCATTATACAGAACTGTATGTTTTTAATTTTTTAAAGAAAAAAGTAAAGACTACAATCACATATTGAAGAAACTAACAGCTTGAAACTTTCTTCCTACATTTTATTTTTAACCGATAACTGTTTAAACCTTTCTACTCCTTTCTATGTGTCCATGCATGTATGTGCATGTGTGTTTAAAATAAAATACAATCTCTACTTGTTCTTTGATAGATAGTAGTCACAGGATATTATACTCACATATACCATTGGCTAATGTTGTAGTATACGGTTTATGTAATGTCATCATAATAAACCCATTTTTGCTGTTTCACCAAAACTTTCCTATTTTTAAAAGAACTGTGTGATGTCAACCTTTACTTGAGGCAGAGCTATAGTAGCCGGAGTGAGCCCCTGTCGCTTGTCCCAACTCCCGCCAACCTAGCAGTTTGAAAGCATGCAAAATGCCCAAAAAATCAAGTAGAAAAATAGGTACCACCACGGTGGGAAGGTAACAGCTTTCTGTGTCTAGTGCTGGCCATGTGACCACAGAAGATTGTCTTCAGACAAAAAACTAGCTCTATGGGTTGGAAACAGAGATGAGCACTGCCCTCTAGAATTGGACATGACTGGACAAATTGTCAAGGGGAACCTTTACCTAAAAGGAACCACTATTTGCCACAGTTGGTGATGGGAATAATCCAAGAATTCACACATTTAAATGGCCAACCCAAGCTTAGAGCAGAGGTTTGTGAGTGGTTGTCATTTGTGAGGCAGCACTTTCGGGTGGAGACAGTGTGTGAGTGCTTCACTATTCTGGGGACTTGGGAACCTCAGCAAGAGCTTCTGAGATGTCTTCAGAACATCGTGGGACAGACATCTTCTTTTCTGTGGGAAACTACTTTCGTGTCCGATTTTACAAAGGGTATACTCTGCTTGAAAGGCCATAATAAGGGACAGGAAAGTCTTAAAGTTGCACATCAGCACTTAACAGCTCGAAAACAGAAAGCACAGATGATGGGGGAAGAAAACAGACCAGTCTCCAATGGCCTGTAATGCTTCTTATAGCCAACCTGTTTTTGATTGTAGATTCTATTTTCAGGGACTATTCTTCTCAAGCAGTTAGGATGATTTTTCTGTCAGTTCCTCTTCCTGTACAGTTGGCACTTAGACAACAGATAGAAAAGGCATACAATTCATATGATCACAGCTTCTCCAGAGATAGTGAGATGTATTGTATTTCTTTTAATTACTAATAGTGTGTCTAATTTTGTGTCTATATGGATAAATCATGATGTGCTCTTTTAATGGAAATATGGTCAGTTGTTTCCAGTTCGTTGTGCCTTTTGTTGTCCATGCTAAATGGCCAACCTATCCATAAGTCTGAGCTGCAGTACTGGGAGAGAATTTGAATAGATTTCTCTGTCATTTGTCCTTTGCTGCCTGCTATATCTTGAGTAGGGTTGGACGGCAGTGTAGTTGAGTTTGAATCAGAAAGCCTGTATTCTTTTCATACAATGCAAAGCACAAATGGGGCCACATCCGCTTTGAATGGGTTCATGCCACTGGAAGCTGCTGGCTCAAATATCAGTGAAGCAGTGACTCCATTCCAGGTTTTATGTGGGACTTTAAAGGTGGTATTCAAGATGCCGAACCTATTTGGGGGATAGGGTTCAGCACCTTGGATAGTTTCTTCCATGTTTGGATCAAAACCCAGGGAAGATTCACTGACCCAATGACATTAGAGCCACCAATCTCCACTGGGTTGATTCAGAAAACTACCTTTAATGTATGCGTTAAAGGCCGCCCAGAGTGGTAGAATATACCAGATGGGCGGAATATAAATCTAATTAATTATTGTGGTGTGATTTAATGTCTGCCCTCAACTGAGAATGCTAGTTCTGACCACTAAATCTCTACATCAAGGCTGGAAAGCTGTAGACAATACAAGCAGATGTGAGGAAGGGTGAAAATTGCAACCCAATCACATCAGGAGGAATACATGTTGCCTGTTCTTCTTGAACATGCCTCAAGACTTGTGTACTTTGAGAACTAGTTCTCAATGTGTGACCTCTGTTACTCTTGAAGATGGACAGGTAAAGATGATCAGTCAATAGGAGGATTTTGTATCCTACCAGAGAAGGGCCAATTATGTGTGGCAATGTTTATTCAGAAAACACAACTTGCACATCTGCTTTATGAGCTTCCATTGACTTCTAACTATTTAGATTTCTGCTTTTAAATTTGTCTCTTTAAATGTTGCTATTTTATATGGGGTTTTTAAAATTAACATAAACTGGTCAAATTCCTGTTCGTTATGCCCATAAGCATAATGCAAACTGCATTAGGTTTGGAGGTGAATTGCCCCAATTTACAAAGTCAGCATAAGACATTAACTGTTGTGTGCTGAGTTGCGTGATCCACCACATAACAATATCTACATTGGCTCTATAACTTTCTGCAACTCGCTGCCAAAAGTTATGGCATTTGCGTGACTCTGGCATAAAACGACAATAGGCTGTTGACCAATGCTCTCATTTCTTACCTAATGAGTTGTAGCAAGATTTAGTTCTACTAAAGGACAGACCTAGCGAAATTAATGGGTCATACATTAGACCTGATGATGAATGTGTCTCCTTAATTGCACAGAGTAGGGCTGATCCAAGACATTTTGCTGCCTGAAATGGTGCAGTCAAGGTGCAGAGTACTCAAAAACAGACAAATTATTTTGGCAGCGAGACAAAAGAAAAAAAATCACCCAAGCGCGTATTCCCTTCTAGGGCCAGTATTCTCTTGAATTTTCTGTGCAGTGGTTGTGGTGATTGTAGAGGGGTCTATTCCACTTCATGCCTATATGTTTGCTCACAGGACTAGTCATGTGAGCAGCTATGAGAGCAGACAGGCCGCAAGGCTTCAGAGCTGCTTCTGTGTTTGCAGTTACACATGTAATAAAGGGAACAGAATGTTGGGCCTGTGGGAATAAATTACGACATGTTTATTGCACTTTCATGACCTTCCAAATCTGCTGCCCTAACATGGCTTCCACACTCCCTGCACCAATCATAGGAAAAGTCCTGGTGGGTTTACTCCAGGTAGAAGTCGTTATGGATTCTGTCTGGTAAGTTTTATTTTAGATCATTTTGAAAGGCTTTAAGTAACTGGTATCTAGCTACTTCAAACCTATCAATCAAGAGATTTGTGAACAAAGAAAAAGGGCTCCTTTTCTGGAATTTTCTGGCATATGCAAGGTTCACCCTGGATATAAGCTACAAGCATGAGACCAGTGTGTCTCTCAGGAATACAACTGAAGAGAATGAGGTTGTACATAAATGTGGTTGGCATATGTGCTTGGGAGATATTACATTCCTTGCTGTGTGGGGAATAATCATCATACAATATTCAATTATTTAAATAAAAAAAACACCCTCTGGCTTCTGAATGTTTGGCATTGGGCTTCTGTGTCCAAGATTCAAAAATCCAGAAAATGGCCCAGTATTGCTGCACAATATTGCTCCTGTGTTGCCAGCAGGAAAAAGGATGCCAAGATTATATAGCAATAGGCAGCCTGAATGTTAACAGCATCTATTACAGCAGTCAAGATGGTATGCAGGATACTCTCTTGTGCTCACTACCATTCAAAAAGGTATATCCCAGAAGCCAACTCTTTTTTCATCACTTACGCACTTCTCACCCAAACACCAAGCAATGATCAAGGCTGTTTTTCAACAAGTGTGAATGGTAGTGAGCAGAAGGACAAGTTGCTCCAATGCTTTCATACTCATTTTCAAGCAATAAGAGCAAGTTTTTCCTATTGTGAACACAGTTTTTTTTTCTCTGATGCTACCAGAACCATCTTTAGAAGTGCCTGAGACAGGTAGTCACCCTGAGATGAGAGGAGTACAAACTGATCTGAAGAAGATGTCAAGCTGAACTCAAGGGCTGTCTGAAGTTTTTTTTAATGCACTGTTTACAGTGAGCAAGGGTGGCAAAAATAGTCACACAACACAATCTTGCTGCTGCTCTCAGAACCATCCATATTTGTGGAGGAAAGCATCGTAAAATCAACTGCGTTAAAGCAGGATCACAGCAGCAAGACAAGATGGGAGGACCTAGCAAGTAATCGGAAGGGGGTAGTGGGGTTAAGGGGAAGGGGAAGGGGACCCACGCAAATTAGAATTAGAACTGGGAGAGGGATTTGTGAGTTTCCTTAGGAGTGGGGGAGTAGAATACTTGATGCTTGGGGTTGACACAACCCTGGCTACCATGGGAGGTAACACAGAACATTAAGTAATTAAGATTTTGGTCATTTGGTTGCTAACACAAAAGTATCAGACTACTGACTAATGCATTGCGGAGGCTGTTTATATCATTTCAGGTGAAGAGACCCTGGAGGGACGAAGTCACATAATTAGTGGCACAGTTTCATCCATTGGGTGGCACGCTGTGCTGCATCTTCCCCATGTGGGATGATTTGGGGGCTTGGTGCCCATGCATTGATGGTTTTGGAGAAGCATGCCTGGCATGCATTGGTGACAGCTTGGAAGAATGACATCTTTGGAAAATGGGCCTTCGGGCATTTTGGTGGTACACTTGGTTGGCAATGGTTGGTGCAGATCGCCAGAAAGGGCAATGATGTCTTGTTATACTGGAGACCGAAGGAATCCAAATGTATGTTGCAGGTTTGGACATTTACTGGAAGATAGAGGGGGCCTGCTTTATGAGCTTGGCTGGCTCGGTGGGAACATGGGACATAGCTATGCTAGTCCTCATGCTTTGGTGGGTAGTGCGGGAAATACTGGTTGTCACGGTGTGTCCTTTTGATAATTATGCTAAGCCAACAATCCGGTTCTGCGGATTGTGCGATTACAGGGCTGGAGGCGGCAAGATGCGCTGGGCCACTTTCGGACCGACAGTCATCAAAATATAGATGGCTCGAGGTCTGGGGTGTTTTATAGAGGCCTGCCGGGTTCCTCCTGTCGTCAAGACAGCTGGAACCTGGGTCCTGGGACTCGCCCATTGACTTATATGGATTAGTTGGATGCCATACAGTTATTTTTCCACACTACCGCAGGCCCCCTCAATTTTGGAATTGGTTGATTGCATTAATCAGAATTGGTTTAATAAAATGTGGCCCGTATTTTATCCAAAAGTTATTGTCTTGCATCTTCATTTCGGGGCCTGGGGGAGTAAGGCTGAGCACTGAAGAATTAATACTGTTGAATTGTGGTGCTGGAGGAGACTCTTGAGAGTCCCCTGGACTGCAAAGAGAACAACCTATCCATTTTGAAGGAAAGCAACCCTGAGTGCTCACTAGAAGGACATATCCTGAAGCTGAGGCTCCAGTACTTTGGCCATCTGATGAGAAGAGAAGACTCCTTGGAAAAGACTTTGATGTTGGGAAAGTGTGAAGGCAAGAGGAGAAGGGGATGACAGAGGATGAGATGGTTGGACAGTGTCACCGAAGCAACCAAAATGATTTTGACCCAACTCTGGGAGGCAGTGGAAGCCAGGAGGGCCTGGTGTGCTCTGCTCCATGGGGTCACGAAGAGTCGGACACAACTTAATGACTAAACAACAATTATCATAGTTCATTAACCATGGTATTTTATTATATATCTACTAAGAAATGTGGCACGTCGAGGTCAATGAGTCCTATTCCAAGATAAATGGGCAGAAGGTAAAAGGTAAAGGTTCCCCTTGACAATTTTTGTCCAGTCGTGTTTGACTCTAGGGGCGGTGCTCATCCCCGTTTCCAAGCCATAGAGCCAGCATTTGTCCAAAGACAATCTTCCATGGTCACATGGCCAGTGCGACTTAGACACGGAATGGGCATAAGACTGCAGCCTAAATGGGCCTTGATTTAAATCTCAATTGTTGACTGATAGTTTCACTCTATAGCCCATGTTCTGTTCCATATTTACATGTGCAGACATCCAACTTTGGCAGCTGCCACAGCAATTTAATGAGATGGTAGTCATTTGACTCTCATGCAGGACCAAAACGTTATCAGATTGCCATAAAAGCTTTCACAGTTTGAGGTCCATGTATACATAAATACTAAACAGGCCACTGACCTTTGTGTTTTGCTTCTGCATTTAGCTCACTGCAGGTTGGTTTTAATGAGTAGTTGTGTTCTTTCTGCCTTATATTTGTAAGCTACTTAGAGCATCTCCTCTTTTTTTGAAAGAAAAAAAAACAGAGCATAAATTTCTACAGTGATAAGAGCTGAGTTAAAATATCACCAGACCAATATTTTATGAAATTCTGACCCAGAACACCCAAGGCTCCAGTTAATTTTAGGACTATTTCTAAAGGTATGAATTTGCAGCATATCACAAGTATATCATCCAGTTGCCCCTGGTGATCCGTACAGCGACTTTGCACAGATATCTTTTTTCATGTATAGTCTGTATCAGGGATGGACAAAGTGCAATCTTCAGATGTTGTTGAACATAATTAGCGCCAAAGAAAACTGTCGGTTGCTGTCTAGCAACAACCAGAGAGCCTAGCCCAATCTATACAGTAGATGTACATCCCAAGGCACAAATCCTTTTTGCTAATCTTTTTTAAAAGGTGATTCTTCAGTCCCTGTTGACATTTCTGCTATGTTTATTGTGAAGTACACAAAAGTAGCCATGATTGTGGTGAAAGTATTTCTGCTTTGTGCATATTTTTACTCCTTCATTTGACCCAGAAACCCATTGCTGATGGTGTGAGAGCACCTCAGATCTTTGAGTATGTTCTCAATTGCAGATGATTCTACCTCATAGATAGAAGCTTTCGACAAGACAACCTTTATACACCCCTGACAAAGTAAATCATCCCATCCTTCAATAAGAATCTATTCAGAGAACAGACAATAAGTAGCAAGTTCCCTAATTACAGGGTTGGTTGTGCCTTACCTAGATTTTAGATGCCAACTGGTGCATATTGAGACCATCCTCCCATCCAGATTCCAAGCCTTGTTTAATAAGGAAAAGTAAGTTTCTGGTCTTCATGTAAGCCAAGATATAGGACAAAACATGCAGTTACTGTTTCTGCCAATTGTTTTGCAAGAAGTGTGCTTTCCAGTATGATTAGCAAAACAGCTTGACCAGGTTTTATAGATCCATAGATGACAAGCAGATCCTCTGCCAATTCATAGGTAAATGTTAAATTTTGGGAAAGTCTGGACCCAGCTGGTTTGAGACCTTTGAAATCAGTTTTATCGAGCTGTGTGCAAACAGTGTATAGATAGCAAAAAGCTCTTGCAGAGTTGGAAACACACTGTTGCTACCTAAGCAAAACATTAGTAATTAAGGCTAACATGGAAATGCTGTGGAAACATTGCTTTTGGGGACTACCATCTGACTAGTAACATCTCAGACATTGTATTCCCCCCCCCAAAAAAAAAACCCCTAATTATTCCATGTTGTGAATTTCCAGAAAAATAGTCAAGCTGTTTAATCTTCCACAGGATTCTAGGAAGTAAGTTAACATCTTCTTGTAGGTGCTTCCCTGCAGGAAGGAGGGGATACAAAAAAACAAGAGATGAAGAGGAAAGCAAAGAAGGAGGGTGGAAACTAGAAGCTTCTGCTTATTCTACTTATAATTATTATACTTATTGAGTGTATGGAAGAAAGGAGTCTCAGATATCTGGAAAGGGGTTTCAAGCAATGGCCAGAATCTTATTACTTACATATGACAGCATGAATCAAACAGCATAAATGGCAGCAATGGATTGCTGTGATTTAAAAAGTTGATGCTTGTATTCTTCATCATATACCAAGTCACTTGAACTGGTGTAGGACAAGAAATAAAAGTGTTGACCTTTTAACAAGCGCCAATATGCCACTGAGAACTGCCTTGTTTGATTTACAATAGGATTATGGCCAATAGGTTAATTTTAAAGAGCAATATCTATACACATATTTATTTATTTATTTATTCATTCATTCATTAATTCCACCTTTCTCCTTAAAAAGGATCCAAGGTGGCTTATGTAATAAAATGACAGTATTTAAAGCTAACAACATTGAGTATGCATTTGAGTATAGTATTTGATAAAGGAAATACCATATAAACAACAGAAGCAACACCAAAACACATTTAGAGCAGTAATCCATTTAAAACCCTACTAGCCATTCACTAAGGGAAAACTTGCCTGAAGAGAAAGGTCTGTGCCTACTTGCAGAAGGACAGTAAAGATGGGGCCAGTTTCATCTCCTGCGTGAGGGAGTTCCAAACTCTGTGAGCAACAGAGAAAGCCCTTTCCTGTGTACCCACTGAACACACCTGTGAAAGTGGCAGGACTGAGAGAAAGGCTTCTCTGATTATCTTAACACCCAGGTAGGCTCATAAAGGGAGATGTAGTCCTTCAGACAATTTAGGCCCAGGCCATTTAGAGCTTTACAGGTTAAAATCAATAACCCTCTGAATTATTTACTCAGATGTACAGCATGTCCTTCTAACATCTGAAGACAGCCCTCAAGGCCTGTGGCTATCTAAAAATGAGCCTTTAACAAGGCAATGTCACAACCCAGCAGGACAACGGAACAGTTTGAGACCCAGAGCTAATGGAAGAACCTGGTCATTCCTTATATGGTTGGTGTGTCTGAAAAGCTCAAAAGGAGTTTGTCTTATTGTTTGTTTTGTTTTGTTTGTTTGTTTTAATACCACATGCCCGTACTTTTCAAACCCACAAACACACTAAGGCAGAGACTTGTCTACTGGACAACAAAACACAACAGGAGCAATATAATATCTGCAGTCCAATGCAAAGAGGAGTTAACAGAGCTCTACACTGGAGAAGCCAAACAGCCACTAAACAGGAGAATGGTCCAGCGCAGGAGGAGCAGTGGCTCAGGAGACACTCATTTGATGACCAAGATGTACTCATTTTGAACTGAGAAGGTGGGTGGTTTGAGAGAGGGGTCAGGGAGGCCATACATGTGCACATAGAAAATCCCTCACTCAACAGGGGTGGAGGCCTTAGATACAATCTGTCTCCTATTTCCCATGCTGCCCTTTCATCCCTGGCCAGAAAGAGTAGGACCACACACACCAGAAAGACCACTGTTAATGACTATTAATGATCCATGACAATGGGTGGAGAAGGATTGCAGAAGTGGGATTATCCTGCACCCCCAGTCCTTTGTCCTTCTAATGAGCCTATTCAGACCAGGGGAAAGTGAAACCAATGTGGAGTATATATCAGGGATCTCCTACCAACTCTCCTGAGACTGAAGAAGCTACTTGGATGAGTAGCAATATATTTCAACCTAACAAGAAAGTCCACTTGCCATCACTCAACTTCCAGATAACCTCACCTGGATGACTGAGAATCTTCACAGAAGTATGACCTACTAACTTAAAAGGGTCTTACATCTTAGCCAATACAAACTGGAGATTGGCTTATTTGTATTTATTATGAAGCAGAAATTGGAAAAAGTTACTTCCTTAGATTACAGATCCCAGAATTCTTCAGCTAACATGATGAGAAACGCTTCTGGTTGAGAAATTCTAGATGCTGTAGTCCAAACAGCAACTTCCCTATACTGTGGTATAAAAAGTATCATTCAGTACAATGTAGTGAACTTTTAAAATAGCTCTGGAGGTGAGGGTTTAAAATGATTTACTCTGAGGAAAGGTGGAAAGAAAATATGAGAAGGTAGTTTGAAGAGGATATAATGTTGTATTAACAACATGTTTTGGAAGATAAATATAGGCATAGCCATAGATATAAACAGAGATAGACAATAACTACATGCTATCAAATAAATTCCAACTTATGGTAACCTTTTCCTGGGTTTTCTAGGTATCAAGCACTCAGAATTGGTTTAACATTCCTTTTTTCTGGTGGCATCCTAGGACATCGTATAGCTTTCCCAAGGCTACCTGGGCAGACTCTTCTCCTGGGACAAACAGTGGAGAATTGAACTCTCAATTACAGGCTTGATAGAGGTAGAGATAGAGAACTTCCACACAGCAAATCCTTCCAAAGTTTTCAGGGGCCCAGTTGTGTTACATCTGTTGCATGAAAAACATCAAAGCATCTAGCAGCACCTTAAGACTAACAAGTCTTACCTGGCATCAGCTTTTGTGGATTTCAGCCAACTCTATCAGTTGTTTCAGTTCCCAGGTTATTTCATATATGCTCAGGTGTGAGAGTATAATTAGTAGCGTGAGGAGACTGACATTCAAAAGGTACAATGTTCTTCACTAGGAATGGGCATGAATGTATCACCAAATTTGTTCAAAAATCGCTAATTTGTGAATTCATATATGTACGAATCAATGCCCCCAATGAATACAAATCATTTTTGTGTGATTTTTGATTAATTGATTTGTTTGGTTATAAAATCTCCCCCCTCCAGCACCTAGAGACAAAAAAAAAATTGTAGGGAAGCTTCCTTGGAATCTCCACTGCAATCCCTCCAAAGTTTGGTGAATATTGGGTTTCCTCAATCCAGCTGCTGAAAGCTACTTTCCTGGAGGGCATTTTGTGGGGGTATAACTTGGATGTTTGAAACCCAGTCTTCAACAAATTTGGAGAGATTGTAGAGGAGAAAGAGTAGAAGCTTCTCTGAAATTGCTGTGTCTCTTAGTGCCTGGGGACAGCTTTCCTAGGAGAGCCCTCCTTCTGAGTGTATAACTTGGATGTCTAAGACCTAAACTTCACCAGACTTGGAGGGACTGTAGAAAAGAATCAGGGGAAGTTTGCCTGTTAGCCTGGTTTCTCTAGGTCCTTGGGGGGCATTTTATATAGTTCTAAATTTAAAAAAAAAACAAATTGACTCATTGATTCATTTAAAAAAGTGAATTTGTAATTCATAATTCATCGACCTTGACAAATCATGAATCAAAACAAATCATTTTTCTGATTCATGCCCATCTCTATTCTTTACCTTATCTATAGCAATTAAGAAAATTTAATAGTGTGCTAAAAATGAGATTTTAGAAAACATGTGCTGCTTAATACTGGCATTTTAAGTGAAATATGGTAAAGTTAAGCCATAATATTTTCAAGTTATTGATTTTATCTGCATCTCTGAAGGAAGTCACACTTTTTTTCTCCTCATGATTTCTGTAGTCTGGCCTCAAAATTTCCCCTCACATTTATTCCTGCAAATCAGATGCCAGTGTATCACCTGTGTGGGATATCTGTGACATTCTCATGGGTGTGTCAAGTATTTGCCATCAGTATGCACTAACTGGGGGAGGGGTAAACCCATGCCAGCTGCCAAATGAGAATAGCATCTGAAGCCCCTGACTGTGACAAAATGTGTATAGGCATCACAAAGAAATGTCTGGTTTACATGGTTCTCTCTCTTCCCAAATTATCCCCTAAACAACCATGTAAGCAGAGGTGGACCTGGATTTTTGGGGCCCTGAAGCTTGACCTGTTATGGGGGTGGGTGCCCTTTGCAATCAGCAACAAGGTCTAGATAACTGCTGGTATCTTCTTCAATTGGGCTGTTTCACAACAGTTTTTGTTTGGGTTTTTTTTTTTTTTAGTAGTGGGTGAAAGTTGCTTCTGGGGCCCCTCTGGGATTAGGGGCCTTGACCTTAAACTTCGTTAGTTTCACAGTAGATCTGCCCCTCCCTACAAAGTAGGTTTGGCTGAGAGATACTAAGTGGCCTAAGGCAAGCTTTGTGACTAAGCAGGAATTTGAACTTCTGTCTCTCTGTTTCAAAACCCATGTTCATCATTATAGTAACCCTTCATCAGTGTCTCTTATATAAATGATGCCAAGGCTGACACAACATAGGCACATTTCTGACCTGTAGCCTTCCGTGGCCTTGTTCTATATTCTCAGCTTCTTCTCCTTGATTCCATAATGACCTGGCCTGGCCTGGCCTCAGACAGCAGATAATTGGTGGCAGCAGCAAGATATTGGAAGAGACAGCTGTGTGTCACCCAGCTGGCCCAGCGTTGCCTCCAGGTTTGGTGGAAGATGCTGGCCAGTCACCAGTATTGTGGAAAGACTCAGCTACCCATCTAGTTGTCTTTAATGGATGCAACAGGAGGAATGCCATCTTCTTCTATGCCTCAGGCAGAAAAATGTATTTAGCTGGCTCTGCCTATCACTAATGAGGAAAATAATTGGAGGGAAGAGTTCTCACAGTGTAAAAGTGGCATTCTTTCTCATTTCTCTCTCTTTCTTTCTCTCCATGTCTATATAATGAGGATGCAAACTTAGTATTATTCAGAGGCGAGATACATTAGGATTCAGCTCTCAAGCCTCAAATCAATCCTTGCTTACAAAACCCAAAATATAATTTTTGCATTATGTGAGCGTACTTTCCATTGTAGTACGGGGATTATCCCATTCAGAAACGTCATAAAGCATCTATATGTTACAAAGTGATGGAATTCATCCGAGGAGGATTCTGAAAAGTTATGCAGTCTTCTGTAGCATGGCTAATATGTTTCCCTACGATCCCCAGGGTTTACGAATGCCATTTGATATTCAGGATTGTGCTGAATGCTTCTGACTAGCAACATTTGCTTTGTTTGTTTTTACCATTGATCTAACTGCATGTCGGCAAAAGAAAATACACTTGTTTGGTTTTGCTTTCCCTTCGTGGGAAGATTTATATTACAGCAAGAAGAAAGATGCTGCCATCATCTGAGAAACTTTAGAGGAATGTAGTCAATAAAGTATTTGAGATCCAAGTTTTATGTTCCTTCAGGCACAAATAGGAAACAAGTGAAAGGATAGGATAAAGGACCTGTTGTAAATCCAACAAAACCCTGGTAGTGACGAAATCCTGTTACCCTGAGGAAAGACTCCCTCTTTGCTACAGATGGCATCTATTTCCTGAATAGTGTGAATTGACCTTCTTTGCTTTGATGGTTCTCACAATCAGTCTACCAAGGGCTGATGTGCCTGGACATCATCATAGGCTTACAGAAAACTGATTGAGAGGACCAAGAAGTCAATGTGGCAAAATGCTTAGGATGCTGGACTGGGACTTGAGAAGTCCACATTCTAATTCTAATTCCACTTAGGAGTCTGGAAAAAGTTGGTGGGATAAGTTTAGAGATTGATTTAAGGTGTGCATCAACCAGAGTGGGGACCAGAATAAAGGTGCTCAATGTACCAAGAAAGAAGAAAGCCCTATTCCACATGTACCAGCTCAGCCTCATGCTGTGTTTCTGGCCTAGGGCTATAAATAATGACTTTCTCCATTCTCACATTGTCAAGTTTTAAAATGTTGTGTGTATAGAATGTTAAAATAATTAAGATGGATATGAAAGAAGCAAGCTTGAAAATTAATGTGCTTTTAAAAATGAGGCCTGAATAATAGCTTACTATAACCATTTCAAATCATTTAGCTAGATCCAGCTGAGCAAGGTCACCTTATAATAAAAATCCTGCCAATTGGACTTCTTTGGCAAATGATAATCAAATATAAATGAAGGATGCACGTTCAATAATTTGCACTCTTTAAAGGTATAATCGTGGGGCTCTAGATCTTTTATGCTACCAGTCTTTATTCCTCCAAACTCTGTAAAAATTGTAGTCATAACAATAACGTTATCAGCATAGTGGCAATTTGCCAGATATCAAGTTACAAAACCCTTGGAATTATAGGAATAATACAATTTCCCATTATTATTCTTGGATTCTCCAGACCAGGAGAGAGATATTATTTACAGAGCACCTGAAGATAAATTCTACTGGGGGGTTTATCTACAGATTGTGGGAGGAGGTGTGGACAATTTTAAATAGAAGATTAAGACACACATACACATACAAAGTATTTAGCTCATCAACATAACAAGGCTTCATGATATGCCACCCCACCCCACCCCAGATATCAACAATAATCTTGTAGCAGCACAGCAGCAGCCAATCAACTACTCCGGCTAGGTGAACTCTTAGCATTTTTCTCTGTGTGTATTTGGATACACTTGAAGGCTGGGGAAAATGTGTTTTACTTGATATATTCTCATTTTTAACAAATCTGATATTTTCCCATGCTGTTTAAATGGGCCTTATTAAGCTATAAGTTATTTCATTTTTAGAATGTCATTTAAACACTCTCATTGTTATTTTCTTAAAATAAATGCTCCTAGATTTTGGATGTATTTTATTGAAGCATTTAGACTTGTATTTCTACAACAATTCTGAAGTATTTTGTATTCATGGAATAGAGAAACAATGTAGCGAAATAAAGCTTGTAGAATTAGACAAGCTGATGGTGCATAGAATCACTGAGCAGTAGAAAGACTTATATCCTGATACTCAGATGAATTTTTATATGATTGACAATGATTGTTTGGTTTAATTCTGTAATTAATCCTTGATTGAGATAAAATGCACGTTGTGATGAAGAACAACTTCTTATTTTTCCCTAGGGGGCTATAAAGTTCTATAGGTGTCTTAGGGGTATGGTCAGGCATCAGAATCTCTGACCTGATAAACCACAAAATGAGAAGTTGCAAAAAGTTAAAAATAATAACAAAACTATATTCTCAAAGGCTTTCACAACTGGGATCCAATGGCTGTTGTAGGTTTTTCAGGCTGATTGGCCATGTTCTGGAGGTTTTTCTTCATGGATTTTGAGAACATTGTATACTATGAGAGCAATATTACGATAGTAGCCAATATGGTAAACTAAAATACACATATAATTGGTTTAAATGCATTAAAAATGTATAGATTCTGAAGGAACAATTAAGAAGACACCAAGGCACAAAAACAAATAATTATAAGCAGCCCATGTAACACAAATGTTTAACAAGCACGAATTAAATGTAGATCTATTGAAAAATTAATAAAATGTTACAAAAAATAAAACAAATTAAAACATGGCTTTTCACATAGGCCTTTGAAACCTTACCCCATTCTGATTTAACTATTGAATTATTCACTGCCCCATGTTTATTGTTCTGCTGTTGCTGTTGATTCTGCTGTTGCCACTATCCTGGGTGTTAGATGGTTATTTTTTAGATACACTTGAATTTAGAGAGGATTTCTTTGTCTGTTGTTTTAATTAATGCTTATTGTTTGCCTTATGTTTAATTTTCTTGTAAGCCACCCACACTAGTGGCTTATCACTAGATGGGAAGGGTAGAAATTCAACCAACCAACCAACCAACCAACCAACCAGCCAACCAGCCAACCAGCCAGCCAGCCAGCCAGCCAGCCAGCCAGCCAGCCAGCCAGCCAGCCAGCCAATCAATCAATCAATCAATCAATCAATCAATCAATCAATCAATCAATCAATCAATCAATCAATCAATCAATCAATCAATCAATCAATCAATCAATCAATCAATCAATCAGCATTTAAAATAGAAAATAAGGTTTACTTACATTTGATGTCTATAGTGACAGTCAGAAGGGTAAATGGCAAAAATAAGGACAGGCAAGTCTCAGCCATGTTGGAGAGAAACCTCCATGCTGGCTGCATGCTTGGAAATCAGGAGTGGAGAGAAGTAAAGCAAACAAACAGGAAGAGAGAAAGGCCATGTTAGAGCTGGGAAAAAGAACTTCATCAATAGGCTAGTGGCAGAGGACAATCACTATAGGTTGTGAATACCTCTTCTCACCCATGTAAGATAGTCCATGCAAGATAGTTATTATCTCAACAGAATGTTCAATGAGTTTTGAAAGTTTGCTGCTTCTATCGATGTCAGCCTCGATTCCACATCACAGCCTGTCATTGCTTTGCTTGCTCAAATGAATCCAGTGGACCATTAAAATATGTGTTCTGTGTCTTCTCATCCAAAGATGGCATTAACCATATGTTCATACAATGAGAAGCTGTCATGAGGCATTTTAGTGTTTCCAATGTTCTTTGAGATCTGTTGTTATTCTCTTAGGTTTAAATGATGGGCACAGGAAGCGAGGAACTGAAAATCAAAATGACCTGTCAGAAATTATCACTAGAATGATTTTACACTAGTTTGAGATATCAGTTTTGACTCTAGCAATTCCCTCTATATATGGTTTTTTATATATACAGTGGTGCCTCGCTAGACGATTACCTTGGATGAAAAACCCGCAAGACTATTGTTTTTTGTGATCACTATGGTGCCTCGCAGGACTTTTTTCTATGACCATGCTTTGCAAGATTTTTTTTTTAGACCGATGCTTCGCAAGACTTTTTTTTTTGAGAGCGATGCATAAGGAACCTCACAAGACGATTTTTTCACAAGACAACGATTTTCGCAGAACAAATTAAAATTGTCTTGCGAGGAACCACTGTATATAAAAAAGCAAAAGGAACCTTGAGGTGATTTCTTTTACATTCCACTGCAAGGATTATTTATATATATATATATATATATATATATATATATATAATCCTTGCAGTGGAATGGAAAGGAAATCAACTCAAGGTTCCTTTTGCTCTGGTAGATTCCCAGCACATGACCGGTTGCCCAGCCAGTCTCACAGTCTGTGTCTGAATGTGCATGCGGTAGTGACCCTGCCAAAGCATAGAGTAAGGGGGGGGGGGAATGCTTATGCAATTACCCCACTGCTCTGCTTTAAGGCAACAGGATACTACCCAAGAAATTTGCTGTCAGAGCAAACCAGATCGTATTGAACTCAATCATTATGAGCCCTTATTGCCATTGATACATCACATGAGAAGACAAGACTGGAAGGCCAGTGGTAAGATCAGGGTAGATTTTGTTGGAGATTCTGCAACCCAGCATGCTGACTCTTAGTAGGTATTGGTGGGAGGGAATTTTCTGGGCTGGGATGACTATCTATCAGTACAAAGCACTAACCAATTCTTCCTTCCATGCCTCTGATTCAAAGAGAGCTCTGCTTCTGTACGGTGGCTTTCCCCCTCTCTGTGGTCTGTTGAAAGCAGACCATCTGTTGAGGCCTTTTGCTGAAAGCAGTCAGCCATGTTTGTCAGTTTGCTGTTATCTATTCACTGTGAGCAATGAAGCTTCTATTCTTTCTCTTTACAAATGTCTCAAAGTGAGTTATTAAGACTGTAAATGCCAGTAGCTGAGGAAAAAAAGGGGGTGGGCTAATTTGAGGAACTTGAAGCTGATTCTGCTCTGTGAATCCCTGCATTTCTGCTACACAGCAAGGGGAATTTCAACCAAAATTCAAAACTCTGCAATAGATTTGCGGGGAGGAAGCCCTAGGTTCCCACCCATTAAGATCAGTAAGAGAGTCCCTAGATGCAGCAGGTCTGGATTGTCATGTTATGGAATAAAGGATGTGATGTACATGGCCATCAACAAACCTTTAGCTTCAAGACTATTCAGTCCAGAATCTTACATCATCTAACTGTAATTTAGTACTACAGTATTTGTAGCCAGGTGATATATGTAGTGGCTAATGGGATGTGAGAAATTGAATTTGAAATTCAGAGTCAGTCATGAAACTCACTGTCCCAAAGGTTCATGGCTACATATCCAGAATGTCATGAGCATATAACAGGCCCATAGTTAACTGTGGAAGATCTACTGTAGAACAAAAGCTGAACCATAAGAGACAGTGCCATGGTAGTTGTGGGTTTTTCGGGATCTTTGGCCGTGTTCTGAAGGTTGTTCTTCCTAACGTTTCGCCAGTCTCTGTGGCCGGCATCTTCAGACAGTGCCATCTTTATATCCACTAAGTTATTCTACTTGTTCATACTAATTTCCCTATGTAAATTCATTAGTAGTCTTAAAGACTATTTTGTATAATCTGTAAGAGCTCAGTGAAACTAGCAGTTAGTTAATTGGAAAATGCATGGACAAATTACATTGACACAGTGGTTTTCTAAAGTGGGACTTATTTCTGTAACTGGAGTCAGAAGGGGGGGGAAGAAACTCTTCCAGATGTGGTTCCCCTTCATTGACTGTATAAACCCCAACAATAATCAATACTCCCCTCCCCACTTTCATAGAGATCTTTGGAACATTTGCTTTGTTAATACTACTTTTGTGTATATGGGTGACATCTCCTGCAGCCTTCTCATGCATGCTTGTTAATTATTCTGATTGTGAAAATGAAAAAAAAAACAGTCTGCGGGAATGAATGAGGAGAAGGAGGTACTTAATGTGGTGTAGTGGATAGAGTGATGTCCTAGGATGCAGAAGGCCTGGGTTGAAATCCCAGCTCAGCCATGGAAGTTCACTGGGAGAGTGGAACTGGTTAAACCACTCCTCAAATAGCTCACTTACCTTGAGAGCCCGATTAGAATCAGTATAGGTTGGTTCCATAACACGTAACAACAATGAGAAGGAAATATGGGCCGTCTCCATTCTGGGAACAGCTGAACCTATCCACCCGGGCTACTGTGATTGAAAGACAACTTCCTCCACGTTGCTTTTGGCAATCAATCAATCAATCAATCAATCAATCAATCAATCACTCAATCAATCAATCAATCAATCAATCAATCAATCAATCAATCAATCAATCAATCAATCAATCAATCAATAAAAATCACCTCAGATCTCAGATTTCTTAATAAACTGCATAGGACAAGTACAGACTTTTAAAGGAACTGACAAAAAAAAAAAGAATCATAACCACACATCCTTGTAGGTCTTGCCTCATAAGTGGTGCCTGAACTGAGATCTCCACAGCTGCCCTCGAAGGACAATAGCCCTGTGCATTGGCCTTTCAAATACACAAAATGACCCATTGACAGTACAAAAGTTTAGCCCCCATCATGCTGTTAAAACCTGTGGTTAAGCCAAATTTTATTCACGCCAAGCAATGAATTCCCCCCCCCTTCCTGCCATGGCACTGCATTCCGTCAGAGCCAACATCCTCAGCCTTCTTTGGTTAGTCAGGGAATGCAGCCCATCTGCTTCTTAATCATCCTTTGTTTGTCCCATGTGGTCTTTGAATCTGAGCCAAGGCACTTCTCGGAATTCCCTTGAAGCTTGGCTATTCAGCTCTTTTCCTTAATTTTTTTTATTAATTTAACTGTGGGGTTTTGTTTTGTTTTTCATTTCTTATCCATTTCCTGTTAAAAACTGAATAAAACATATTGGACAATTTACTACGACCCTTGTCAGAGTTAATTACAATAGGCAATGATGTTGGAGATATAAATTCAATGTTGCCCGTGAGGGCTGTTTTCTCTACAGATATTTTCTTCCTACATGAGATTTTTTTTTCTTTAAAGCCACCTGGTACAGCTTCCAGAGTTTTGGGTCTGCTGCTTCTCTTTTACTGTCCTGTGCAACTCTCTCATTTCTCTGCCTCTCTACCCGCATGTCTCCATGTAAATCTATGCAATGAGAGGTGTTGCAGAAGCTGAAGATGTGAGGGCCATAGGTCACATGCTTTGCATGGACAAGGCCTCAGGATCAATCCCCAGTATATTGAGGGGGTAATCACTGTTTTCCAGGAAGTGTAAAAAAAAATACCTTTCAGGGAGGTAGATAAGCTAGTGGCCTGACTTTTCTTTCTTTCTTTCTTTGCTCATGTCAGAATCACCACAGTATAATGAATACATATTTGGGATAATTTTTGTCTCAAAATGGGCAACATCAAAAATATTTGGGGCAGTTATCATGAAGTTTTCCATGGTACATTTTCAGGGGTAGACAGAACACTGGCATAACTGTGAAAATGCCTATTATTCTTTAGAGAAAAGCATCCTTGAGGAATATGAACAGAACATATCTGGGCATCCTCTGGGCAGTATTAGCTCCTGTCAGCTGATCCTTCCATTCCAGAAGCAGTAACATGAGGTAACACAAACACCATTGGATGGGTTTGACAACAGCCTTCAAGCTGCTATCAATAAAAAAGGGCCTGGCTTTTGTCCTTGGTGGCCTGTACAGCAGCTTTATTACCAAGTGGCCAAGCTATGACTTCCATCTTGAGGGGGCCATGAGTGGTGCAGGCAACAAGAGCTAGGATGTTTTGAAAGATGTTATAATTCAAACTTTGTTGTTGTTGTTGTTGTTGTTTGGTCATTAAGTTGTGTCCGACTCTTCATGACCCCATGGACCAGAGCACGCCAGGCCCTCCTGTCTTCCACTGCCTCCTGGAGTTGGGTTAAATTCATGTTGGTAGCTTCGATGACACTGTCCAACCATCTTTTCCTCTGTTGTCCCCTTCTCCTCTTGCCTTCACTCTTTCCCAACATCAGGGTGTTTTCCAGGGAGTCTTCCCTTCTCATGAGATGGCCAAAGTATTGGAGCCTCAGCTTCAGGATCTGTCCTTCCAGTGAGCACTCAGGGTTGATTTCCTTCAAAATGGATAGGTTTGTTCTCTTTGCAGTCCAGGGGACTCTCAAGAGTCTCCTCCAGCACCACATAATTCAAACTACACTATTAATTTAAGTAGCAAACTGGACAGTTCTTGTTGACATCAATTCTAATTCTATTTTTCATTCCACATTTTCTGTGCCAAGACATTATAATGTGAATTAAGAAGGAATGTTCAAAAGACAAGGACACGATAATGTTAGGTTGTCCATCAATTAGGCCATCTGGTTGCACAGAAGAAATTAATGAAGGCCATGTTAAATCACACGTCTAAATTTCCTCTTTATAACTCCTCTGAAGAAACCACAAATGATGGATGGGAGAGCTTGTAGGATTAATAGTACATCTTATAGATAGTCTTAAAGTGCTAGTGACTAGATCAATCATAAGAGCTCAGATATCATAATGATGAGCATGGAATAAATATCTAGAAAGTTAATAGATTAGAACAAGCTTGAATAGTTGTGCTCCTTTGTCAGTACACCTAAAACTTATGCAAGTATTGAATCTCATCCTTCAAGCCTCTGTAAATTCAAACTTTTTTGTCTTTCGAAAGTGACAAGAAATGCTCTATTTCAGATTTTCTTTTGAAAACATTTTACCTTTATTCACATCCTGCAGAATCAAATTATTGTTATTATTATCTCTATTATTTGGCTGCACCTCTTTATGCACTTGTTATAGACATGGCACATGAAAACCTATTATTACATGGAGATTGGCACAAAAAAAAAAGGAGAAAAGAGGCCAATTTGCAAACATTTGGTATTTGTTTGGTGAAGATATGAATACAACATCATCCAGCCTGAAACCACCCACAGTGCAGATGAGGTTTTGGAGTTACAGTCTTTCAAGCTATATTTCGATCAGCGTTAGGTGTAAACAAGAATCTTCTCACCATCCTGAACTGACTTACAGTTTGTCCCAGAGATGGTTCATATAAGGCTCAATGTCCTTATCCCACAATCCCTTCATACAGTTTGAGCCAAAAGCTCATACAATTGCTGCTATCGTTCTGACTATTTTCATTTTGCTGATTCACTTCCAATGTACTTTTGGCTGAAATCCTGTTGCCATAAATGATGTCATGTACAGGTGATGACATCATTAGCCATGGGATTGCTTTACAGCCTGCTGTGGTATTTTGTTTTCTTTTGTTTTTTTTGTTTGTTTTTTGTTTGTTAATTAAAGATATCCCTCTCCTATCCTGTGGCCCCCAACGGCTTCCCAGAAACGTAAGTGTTTACATGGGAACCTTGGGATCTTCATGAGAGAAGCCAGATTTTTTTTTATTTCTGACAAGTCACAGCAGTGGATGACATCATCTTTCTTAGTATAATTTTCACAACAGGATTTCAGTCAATAAAACTAATTTTTAAAAATTAAGAAACTTCCTGCATATAGAAATCTAGTGTTTCAGATAAAAAGATTCAGCCTGATTTTCTCTCAGCCAAAATAGTTATTCTGCTGTGCAGAGCTACAGAGATCTCTTTGATCCATTCATCCACACTTCCTTTCTCTGATCAGAAGTGACTTTGTGACTTCTCAAGGGCAGCCTGCTTGAGCCCCCTTACCTTCTATTGTTTAACACAGGGATGAGAAACAAGTGGCTTTCTAACTCTTCCTGGACTGCAGTCTCCATCGACCCTGGAATAGCAAATAATGAACTATGATGGGAACTGCAGTTGAACAACATCTTAGCTGCCCTCACTTGAGGTTTAATAATCAGAAATTGAAAATTTGTTATAAATGACATAAATGGATTGGGTTTAGCATTGAGGAATGTGACACACTTCAAAGAAGGGTTAAGTTAGAGTTGATTTAAGCCCCATACACTAGTTTAACAGGAAACTGAATGTGAAATCTTATGCATGCGTGTAAATAACAAACTCTAAGCTGTTCTCATAGCCACATATTCTTCATTCAATTACATTATGCTATGCTATGCTAAAATATGCTACGGTATTCTATGCTATGTGTTGTCAAGTCAAATCTGACTTATAGTGACCCTAATAGGGCTTTCAAGGCAAATGAGAAATTTAAGGAGTGATTTATCAGCTCCACACTCCCAGTGAGCTTTTCCATGACTGAGCAGAAATTAAAATCCAGACCTCCTAAATCCTAGTCTGTTACTCGATCCACTGGATCAAACTGGGTATCCAATATTCAACAATACAAGTCTCTAATTGCAATTAGCCAGTGGACAAAGATGATGCTGTTAAGGTGCTACAGTACATGCAATATGCCAACAAGCTTGGAAAACTCAACAGTGGCCAGAGGACTGGAAAAGTTCATTCTACAACCCAATCCCAAAGAACGGCAATGCCAAAGAATGCTCCAACTACTGTACAATTGCACTCATTTCACACGCTAGCAAGATTATGCTCAAAATCCTCCAAGGTAGGCTTCAGCAGTATGTGGACCGAGAACTCCCAGAAGTACAAGCTGGATTCCGAAGGGGCAGGGGAACTAGAGACCAAATTGCTAACATGAGCTGGATTATGGAGAAAGCCAGAGAGTTCCAGAAAAACATCTACTTCTGCTTCATTGACTATGCAAACGCCTTTGACTGTGTGGACCACAACAAACTATGGCAAGTTGTTAAAGAAATGGGAGTGCCTGACCACCTTATCTATCTCCTGAGAAACCTATACCTGGGACAGAAGGCAAAAGTTAGAGCTGGATATGCAACAATTGACTGGTTCAAAATTGGGAAAGGAGTATGACAAGGCTGTATATTGCCCCCCGGCTTATTTAACTTATATGCAGAATACATCATGTGAAAGGCCGGACTGGAAGAATCCCAAGCTGGAATTAAGATTGCTGGAAGAAATATCAACAACCTCTGATATGCAGATGATACTATTCTGATGGCAGAAAGTGAGGCAGAATTAAAGAACCTCTTAATGAGGGTGAAAGAGGAGAGTACAAAAAATGGTCTGAAGATCAACATAAAAAAACCCCAAGATCATGGCCACTGGTCCCATCACCTCCTGGCAAATAGAAGGGAAAGATATGGAGGCAGTGAAAGATTTTACTTTCTTGGGCTTCATGATCACTGCAGATGGTGACAGCAGCCCCGAAATTAAAAAATGCCTGCTTCTTGGGAGGAAAGCAATGACAAACCTTGACAGCATCTTAAAAAGCAGAGACATCACCTTGCCAACAAAAGTGCGCATAGTCAAAGCTATGGTTTTTCCTGTAGTGATGTAAAGAAGTGAGAGCTGGACCATAAAGAAAGCTGATTGCTGAAGAATTGATGTTTTTGAATTGTGGTGCTGGAAGAAGCTCTTCAGAGTCCCCTGGACTGTAAGGAGAACAAACCTATCCATTTTGAAGGAAATCAACCCTGAGTGCTCACTGGAAGGACAGATCTTGAAGCTGAGGCTCCAATACATTGGCCATCTCATGAGAAGACTCCTTAGAAAAATCCCTGATGTTGGGAAAGAGTGAAGGCAAGAGGAGAAGGGGGCGACAGAGGACGAGATGGATGGACAGTGTCACTGAAGCTACCAACATGAATTTGACCCAATTCCAAGAGGCAGTGGAAGACAGGAGGGCCTGGCGTGCTCTGGTCCATGGGGTCACGAAGAGTCGGACACAACTTAACAATTAAATAACAACATTTTATTTATGTTTTTTTCTGCTTCTTGCTGAACATTCTAGAATATATTCAAGTTACAAACAGGTTTCTGAGTAACAGTATCCAACTCATATTTTGACGTCAGAAGCAGAGATGAGGAACATGTGTCCTGCCAGATGTTGCTGAACTCCTATCTGCCTTAGCTGGCATTTTCTGTGGTGAGGAATGCATTCCAACAACATGTGGAGAGCCAGAGGGACATAAAGTGACCTGGACTAGGGGTGTGGTATCAAACAAAGTCTGAAACAAACAAAGAATTGAGGCAAAACTCAGGCAAAGAACAAAAATGGCTCTTCCATTTCCAGTTCCATGTACAAAAGCCCAGGATTAAAAAATGAATCTTAGTCGAACCCCAGCAGTGTTCTCCGCTGCCACTCAGAGCATTGGTTTTAGTGTAAGAGGGACAACTCTATGGACTACACAGCATTGCCCTGCAACAGTTCGCTCCTGCTCCTTGGTGTGTGCTACTTGATGCACATGGTAGGGCTAAATAACTTAGATAACTAGATCATGTTTTTTCACGCATCTGCCATCACTTTCTTTCTATCCCATTCATTATGGAAAGTGCAGCTATTGGGATGTTCTCATCCAAAAATGGAACTGAATGAAACTCTCATCCATTCATACCCAGCTCTGGGTTGAGGAGAAGGGCCTTTTGCAGGAAGGAACCAGAGACCGACCAGCTAGTGGGAAAAAAAATCATTAATACATCAAGTTAACAATTAATGACCTAAAAAAATCTAATTAAACTAAGTTCACATTGAAAGTTTAGCTTTTTTTTTTTTACATTTACAATACATTTTAATTGGCAGTCCCAGGGTGTGCAAAATGGATGTTTCCTTTGGAAAATGCTGTTCCCTCCCCCCCTCCAATTATTTTCTCTTTGTTCCTATGCACAACGTGTGCCTAAGGGACATCTTTAACATCAATGCCTCACCAATGTGTACAACAATGGTTGACGAATCACCCAGAGTCCCACATTTTCCCCATCCTTTCATTAAAAGTGTTATCTTCATTCATGAGAGATCTCAGGGTCTAGTCAACCTCCCCCTCCTGTCCAACCTTCCTCTTCATATACCCTGCAATGAATCATTTCTGGACCATCACTTCTGTTATTAAAAGTCTTCTGTCTCCACAGTAATCTCTCTAGTCTAGGAAGCGCTTTCCAAGATCTCCTTCTTACAACTCACAATAAGGTGTCGGTGATGATTAAGCACTGTATATATTGGGAGGAGCACTTCCCTGAACAAATGGATTGCATCAACTGACAGGACAAAAATGCAATGTTTTCTAAATATGATGACTAAATAAGGTGAAGCAACTGATCTTCAGAAGCAGCTTTATGGGTCCCATGAGAGCAGCCACAACAGGAGCGATATTAATCTTCCATTCTTCCCCCTGTTCGCTTCCATGTGTCCTTCATAGCTGCTGAAGTTTTATCCTGCTTCTCCTCATTGTTCAGCTAAGAAAACCCACTGGCAAACACTGACTTTCTAACCAAAAGGCAATGAGTAATGGATACAATTTAATTGGCAGCAAACTTTTTAACATGTGTCTTCCAATGACTTTTTACCTGTTCTTGGACTCAGTAGAAGTCTTCAGATGTTGCCAAGTGGGGTACCAGAATTCTGTACTCCATGACTTGCCACAGTAGCCATGGCAGTCATATTTATAAGAGTCTCACCTGAAATGTTCTCTACTTTTAGTGAATATCACCTTTCTCTATGCTGTGCCACTTTCCTACACATTAGGAATGTAAATCCTTGTTTGTCTCTTTCTCATTTGCAAAACTGGGAAACTGTAACATTTTTTTCCTCACTTGTGAAATGACAGAACATCTTCTTTCACTATCAGTCAGAGTGCCTCCATTTGTAACGACAGTGCTTGTTCAAATTGCACAACTGCAAAAAATTACTAGAGCTGCTACCTTGCTACATGGATTTCTGCAAGTCAGAAGCATCAAATAGGGTGTTCGCATCTTTCTGATCAATCAGACAGTCCTCCCATATGTGCTGCATGTGAAGTTTCTTTACAAAAAGACACTGGTTTGGTACAGGGACATTTAGCTCACATTTTGGAAATCTCACCAAGAAAATAATACTTTGTGTTTCATTTTCATGCTGGAGATAAGAACTCTCATGGGAATCAGCAGTTCCTTGACAAGTTGCCTCACTAAGAATTAGCAATTTTGCAAGCACTTGTCACATATGATGCATGTAATTATATAGGAATCATTCAGAACTGTAATTTCTCACCCATAGACTGAAATAATGGCTTGCTGTCCAATTCTGTGCAAAATGTGTGTAGTATATACATGCTGGTGCAGAAACCAAAGAAATGACATTTCTCTGACAAGTTGGTGCTTACCTGATTCACTTCTGTTCCATGAAAAAATTCCACACATAAAGCATCCCAAGAAAAATATAAAATGATAAACTGGCTCAGAAACATGCATAATGACTCCAGGAGTAGAATATGGAATTGTGACTCAATCCATACCATACATAGTATTGATTTTCCTTATCATCTTCAAATGATAACTCATTTCAACCAAAACTAGTTCTGCAGCATAGGAAAGGAAACAAGAAGCAAATGAGGAATTTTTGTGTATGGTTTTTTTGTGTGTGTTTTCCCAATGGCCCAAATCTTCAAAGCACAGATGGCACTTCAGGCGTTTTGTTTCCTTGTGGTCTGTGAGGCCAGTTGTTAACCAGCGAAACAGTGGTGTTTTTCTAAACACTGCTTACAGCTAGGAAATCAATGCCTTTGAGTCTTGTGACTGTCTTTTATTTAGACAAGGTAAGATGAGGACGGCCATTTTTGTCTGTCACTTGCTCAAGCATGCAGATCATGGTACATGCTGGATTTTTGGTGTGTCCCCATTCATTAGGGTGGTGCACAACCAATTATCTTTTTCTTCTTCTTTGTTACATTAGCACGTTGACATCAAAGTCATGAAGCAAGAAATGTTGAAAACTTTGAATAAGTGTTTGGGTTTATCTTTTAGAAAGGTTTGTGTCTGCTACCATGGTTGTAGAAAGCTATGCCCTCAATATTCCAACTTCTGATATAGTCATGTGCCCATAGATTTTTTTTCCTCAAAAGACTTCTATTTAATATGGTTCCAAAGTTTTGAATCCTAGTTCATGCTCACAAATAAGGTTCCATTGATTGTTCGCCTATCTTCCATTCTAAGCACTGGTCGTTGTTTATGTAGATGAAGGAGGGGCATCTAAACACTTTGAATGCTCAGGATTTCAACTCTCATCTTTCCCAGCCACCATAGGAAATATGACAGTTCTAATCTAAAGCATGGATGATTAAAAATTCCCCACCCCAAATCTAGCTTTGCTTTTTTCCTCATGCTTAGGAGATACATGTCTGGAAAACAGGAGGATATTCTCTGGTTCTTCAGGAGCCTCCAGGGATAGCTGGCACATCTGACTTTATATTTTTGTGCTCATTTCTCACTTGGGTGCAACCAGGGGAGATAATGGAAGACCATCCTCCAAAAAAGCCACACCTTTATTATTGTTCCATAGCCAGTCAGCCTGTATGTATAAACAGAAATTCAAACCACTCTGAAAAGGTGACAATTAGCATATAACATATATCGGTATGAACAATCGGGAAAAGAATAAAATAATAAAATCATCATCCTCAGACAAGGATCAAGTAATAAGGTTAACATACAGAGATTGTGAAGCAGGCAATGAACTCTGTCTTTCCATAGCCTCTTTAACAAATTTGGTGGTCTTAATAAGATTTTGCCTTGAAAATCCTGTTAGGGTCACTATAATTTTGTTCTGACTTGATAGCACAAAGCAGCAGCAGCAACATATATAATAGTTAAACCTAATAGTTAGGATTTGAGATATAGGTTCCTCCCATCAGTATATGAAGGACATGCTGTTAGAAAATGTTCCATGTCCTCCATCTTAGAATATCCTGCTGGGGAATGAGTTCAATCTGCATTTGATTAGGAGTTGTCATAGCTCATGTGACTTAATAAGGGACAAATATGGGCAAACTTTTCCAAAAGGGGGGAAAAAAACTTTATATATCCTGTTGGAGCAGCAGTGAGTTGTCCCTTTCTGTGAAGGGATGATGAAGAATAACTCACCTGAGATCTAAATACAGACACCTTAGCTGCCCAGGAGTTCCTTCCCACTTCCCCACAGGCAAGTAAAGCCAGGGATGAGGCCATTTGGAATACTATCTCGAAGCAAAACAAAATAGAGACCTTTCTCCTCAGGCAGGCTTTCCCTTAATGACTAGGTGAGGTTTTTTTAAATGGATTATTGCACCTTACTACTTTGAATCTGTTTTTGGTATTGCTTATTTTTTTTGTATGTTTGATCCTTGATGGAATGTTTATACTCACTGTTGTTAGCTTCAAATATTGTGTTTTAATGGCGTAAGCTGCCTTGGGTCCTTTTTAAGGAGAAAGGCGGGGTAAACATATTTTTAAATACATGCACGCACGCACGCACGCACACACGCACGCACGCACGCACGCACGCACGCACGCACGCACGCACGCATGCATGCATACATACATACATACATACATACATACATACATACATACATACATACATACATATATACTGTACATATCCCTCGTGCTCTGGTTCAAAATTTGTGTCCGGCAGATTCTAACATTGTGTTATTTCAAAAGGCTCATACTGGGACTCCATAGAGCCTTTGAGGCAATAGTTCATCCTTATACACCTGTATTAAAGGTGCCACCATTTTCCCGCCTGATTTTATATATACTTTTATATATATATATATATAATTACCTTATATAAGGTAATTGGAACTGCAAGGATGGAACTAATGAATCAGGAATACCATTGTCCTGCCTTTTTTTTCTGTTTGTTTTTCAAAGTCAGATTGCTCTCTCTTTCTCTCTCTTTCTCCCCCTCCCCTTCACACACACGCACACAATGCACAGAGAAATTGTTTCTCAGTGAATTGAACTATGTTGGTTTCAATTAGAGATGGGCATAAACCTCTGGTTCAGTGATTTGTGTCAGTTTGTTCATTGGCCAAATTGGTGTTTGGCATTTCAAAGGCCCGCCTCCTCCAGCAACTGCCCACTCAGAGGCAGTGCCTGGAGGAGGCAGAACACAGAAGCCAGTGGGTGAGGTCATCCGGCTCAGTAGCTCTATCAAGGGTGGGGGCGCTGCAGTTCTAGACTTAGCCAGCATGGATCTTCATCATGAAGAGTACTGCACATCTGGCAGTTTCTGGAGGGCTCTGCCTTGACCCTCTCCAGTTTATATTCTCCAAATATGTCAGAGGGGGAGGGAACAAGGATTTCAGTCAAGACAATACATAGGGAATTAACTCCCCTTTTTCTCCAACAACCAACAGATTAAATTCCAACAGCCTGGCCCTAATCTGAACTCCTTCTCTTCTCAGTTGATTCCTTATTTTTAAATATATATCAAAATAAATATATATCGAAGAAGATCCTGTTTATGATCATCCTGCGCCACTGCTTTAAAAATAAAGCGGCACAAACATTTGAAAAATGCCTTTTGTACCTAAAGAATGGATGTCGCAAATGTTCTTCCCTAGCAGGTAAAGCAGGAAAGACCCATCTCAGAACACAAGAGCAATAGCTGCAAACTGTTTTTTAAAGTTTACTACACTGCATGACAAATTATATATTGTTCCCCATGGTGCCTGATTAAATAGCAGCGATTAAGAGCACTGTTACAACTTATTTTGTTCTTATATAGTCATCATATTTGTTCCTCCCATTATGCCAATTAGCAGTAATTATCTAATTACATTCCATAAAAGTCTTGCAAAGACGAGAACCTGGTTGCATGGGACTCGTTAGCCCCTTTAAACATTTATTACCCCTTTTATTCCTGACCACACATGGGGAAGGGAAGACAGGAAAAGAAAATAGCCTGCACTGCTTTCTATGCAGTGTTTAGAGAGGAGCAGTGTTACATTGCCTCAAGCAATGGATTGGCAGGGCAGCCAAACATGCTAGCTCCCTTCACTGCCACCAGCCACCGCTGCAGAAAGCTTTCTAGAATCAGCCAGTTCTTCAGTGTCTGGAACATGGATCCTCTAAGATCAGTACATTTGCCTGGGTCGTGATATAGATGATTTTCCAGGTCACCTTGGTGGTAAGGTTACCCCAGAGCCAGGTCTTGCCAGAAAAGAAATGGTCAATGCGGTGTAGAGCTGGCCCTTGACAATGGGTCCTCCTCCTTCTCCTGTTATGGTGGGAAAGATGGAGAGGAGCACATTGTATACAGAAAGAAGCCTCGGCTGTTGCCAACACTGCCAGCTATAGCCACTTGTCAGTACTGTGCTATCACCTTTACTTCCTCCCCTCTCCATCCTTCTCCTAGGGCAGGGTGGAGTGACTGTCTTTCTTTCTCCACCTCTTCCTTCACATTCTGCATAGAGGGAGAAGGAGAGTGTGCTGTCTTTACCCCTGCTTCCACCTCCTCCTTTGGTAGAGGGATGTGGAATATCTCCCTCTCTGGCCAGGTAGAATGGATACATGGTAAATGAACATGTGTACACACACACACACACACACACACACAGAGAGAGAGAGAGAGAGAGAGAGAGAGAGAGAGAGAGAGAGAGAGAGAGAGAGAGATAAAAGTAGAGGCAGATGCCACACTGTGTGTGGGCTGCCCCTGACTGAGAAAACATGCCTTCATCCATGGTCCAAAAAAGGGACATTTGCTTGGTTTATCAGAAGAACAGGTGCACAGTTCGGGACGTAACCTTAGACCCAGAACTGACCATGGAAAGACATATCTCCTCTGTCGTGCAGTCTGCCTTCTGCCAGTTTTGACAATCACCCAGCTGTCTCCCTACCAAGATGATAGTTTCCTAGCAACATTGGTCTACTCACTTGTGGTCTCAAAAATTGACTACTGTAATATACTCAATAGGTGGCTTCCTTTGAAGCTGGTACAGAAGCTACAAGAATTGCAGAATTTGATGGTCGGATTGGTCACAGGGTTGAGGAAGTTCAGCCACGTCACTCTAACTCTGATCTGCCTGCACTGCTTGCCAGTCTGCTTCCATGTCACGTTTAAGGTTTTAGTTCTAGCATACAACCCCCTAAATGTTTTGGGACTTTGGGGCTTACCTGAATGTGTTCTGCCAAGTTTAGCTGCCCATCTGACTCGGTCCTCATAGACCTCACGCCTCTGGGGGTTGACACCTAGAGAAGGCCAGAAAACGGTAACCAGAACACAGTCTTTCTCAGCAATGGTGCTTTTCCTGTAGAATGCTATCCCTCAGGAGATACAGCAGGCACCCATTCTTCACATATTTAAAAAAACATCTTAACAATTCAGAGACACTTTTGGGGAGGTCCTCGCCTACTAGCTAGAACAGTAGATAAAGGAGGAGAGGAATATTTTAGTTTATGATCTGTGATGGTTATTACCACCAGTCTTGCTATTTTTCTATTTGTCTAGTATCTCTAGTAATTATATAATTTATAATATTCTTTCTTTCTTTTTGTTGTTTTTGCTGTTGTACATCACCCAGAGTAGTGACTGGCTGGTTAGGTGACGTATAAATCACAGAAAGCAACAACCAAACAACCAAATAAATAAATAGCCAAAATCCTGCAAATAGTTCAGCAGTTCATGTCTATTTGCTATATATCTAGGACAAACGAACAGCCAGCTTTTCTTCTCTCTGCAATCATTATTCTAAGTTCCCTAACAATCCTGGTGTCAGTAGAATATATAGAATATATAGTTTGCATCCAGTCTTTTTTCCTCCCCCTTTGGCTTGTGGGATGAACTATGAGTCAACCTGGGCCCAATGTTGAAGATGTATTGTGACAAACCAGGTTTCCTATGCTGTTGTTTGTAAAATATGCTGTGTTTGACAATCATCAAGAAAATACATTAGAGTCTTTAAAATAACAATGAATGTAGGGGTGCCTTAGTTGGTTCTTGGTCAACCAGTCCTTTCATATTTTCCTTTTTTATAAAAATATTTTAAATTAAGTTTCTCATACAAGGGATGCACTGGGAGGATGGGGCTCCAAAGAGGATCAAACCAGTTTAACAAATTCTTCAAAACAAAGACATTATAGAACTTCCCTTTGTTTGTTACACAATTTGCCAATTATTCCTTCACTTATTTATAGTGGGTACTACCAAGTTACTATCTGTTGTGTGAAAATTAGTCCAAAATCAGGAGTATCATCATTGATATCCACATAACATCAGATCACCTTTTTTTCTTTGTTTGACAGAAAGTCTAATAAGGGCTTCCAAATGGTTCTAAGGTTTGTCAATGATTTGCCCTGAATTAAAACTGACAACTTCACCATTTCCAGCACCTTAAGCAAACAACCTTCCACTGATTGTACTTTATTATTCATTTCCCAATATTGAGCATAGAGGAGTCTTAAAGATGTAGTCAAGTATCTAATGAGTACAGTTTTATTCTTTTCTATATGGTTGTTTACTAAATTCAAAAGGAGCAGTTCTTCTTTTAATTGCAAGTTAATTTTCAATATCTCACTCATTATTGAGTATACTTGCTTCCAGAAATTTACAGCCAGTCCACATGTTCACCACATATGATAAAAAGCACCCTCTTCACCTTGATGTTTCCAACACTTGTTGGAGACCCCTCTGTACATTTTGGGCTCCCTTTCTGGTGTCAGCTACCATCTATACATCATTTTATAGAAATTTTCTTTAAGATCATAACTCCCTGTAAACTTCACTTCATCCCTCCGCATACTCTCCCATTGTTCCATTTGAATGTTGTATCCAAAGTTTTTTGTCCATTTAACCATGCACTCTTTGACCTGCTCTTCCTTTGTATTAAATTTCAAAAGCATTTTATGCATCTTAGAAATCAAATAGTCCTCATTGTTACACAGTCCTTTTCAAACATGGATTTTTCTTCCTCAAATTCAAATACTTTTCTGTCGGTTTTTAATCTTTCTGATAGTTATGCCAAATCAGAGTTGTATGAGTTATATAATGAACATTATAAGGTAGTGTGTGAAGAATTGTTTCCAGTCTGTGGCTCCTTCAAATGTGTCAGGATCCCCAGGGGCCCATATGGCCCCCACTAAGAATGGCTGTACTAGACCATGGTTTGTTTTGTTCAGATGATCCTCCAGACCTCGGTTTGGAGGGTCCTCTGAACAACCCAAGGAAGTAGCGATGATTTCCTACTTTGGGTTCCCAGATGCTCTTGGACTAAAACTCCCAGAAGCCTTCACCACTAGCTCTGCTGGCCAGGATTTCTGGGGGTTGAAGTCCAAGAGCATCTGGGGACACAAGATTGGGAACCACTTTGTTGGAACTTGTATCTCACTGAAACAGTTGTATACTCTATGATTCCATCCCTCTGCATTGTTCAGGAGGCTATTGTAACAATCAAAAAGATTCAAACTATTGTCTTGAAGTTCAAGGAGTAAAAATTGTTTTGATAAAATGCTTCTCACTGTACTCCTGCATTGCTGAAATACAGTTAATCTGCCAATTTTTTTTTAAAAAAAGCCAACCAGGAGTGATTAGAGGAAAATAACAAGAGATGTTGTCAGAAGCATCTCATTATCCAGTGCCGTTGTTCCAATAGAACCAAAGGGACAGTCATGTCAGCATTTCATAATTGGCTAAAAGACATGATGAATTGCATTCACTGTCACATCGTCAATGACTGTATTTTGATAATGTATGGTAATGTAACGGTTTAATGAAGATGCTGTCAATATCATAACAATGGCTCCAGCTGTCACTGCTGTAGGGTGGAAGTTCTGCAAAAGGCAGAAAGACGCTAATGATAGGCTGGTGCTAAAGGGGTGATTAGAGTAATAAAAGATCAATAGCAAGAATCTCATTCACAGGTTGGATGATTATGTTCTCTGGGGAGAGAGCTTGATTTTGATTGACTCACTAGACTATTGTCTGAGGTGCATCAGTAAAGCAGCAGACATCTTGATACATTGAAGATTCCAGCATTTAATAAACTCATAGAAGTTCACTGTTATGAGTTTGAACAGGATTGCAATTGCAACACCCTGCAGGGTTCCAATGTATCTTTACTAGGTGTGTAATAAGTACTTGCAAAATTTCTCATTCTCAGCTATTTTCTGAGTCTTGCCACACCAAGATCCCCCACTGAGACATTCCCCCTACATCAATGAGAATTCCCTGTTTCCTAGGAAAACAATACCTGGCTTCATTTCCTCACCCTCCCTACCCCATTTTTCACCTCTGTGGAAATGACTTAATACCCTTTCAGTGAGTCCTACATAGGAAAGATATCATTCCACACATGACAATAGCAATCCCGCACAATGTGGTGTTTATTCTACCCTTTCCATATGAATCCTGTGCAGGGAATATTTATTTATTTATTTATTTATTTATTTATTTATTTATTTATTTATTTATTTATTTATTTATTTATTTATTTATTTATTTAAAATATGTTTGCCCCACCTTTCTACCCTAATGTATAGGACCCTATATGTTATTCTGCTCAGAAGTTATAATAATCCTATGCATTTTGGTACTTCTTCCGGGGGGGGGGGGATTAGCTTGAAACTTCTGAGAAATCCCACAAGATTTCCTGCAAGAAATAGGGAGAAACTTGCACAGAGAAATGTTGTTGGAAGAAGTTAGTCCTGCCACCCAGTTTCTCTCCAAAAGTGAGAGGCTGTGAAACTTAGAAAATTGAGAAGCAGTGAACTCCTGTTTGGTGTCCACAGAACCGCAGCCTCATTCCTCCCAAAACAAACCTGAGGCAGAGTGCAAGACAGCTATAATTTTATAGCATGAATTGTGTCGGCTGTGAGCAATTGAAAGGAAGAATGTAAATAGGTATTGGGAAATCGGAGGAGCTGTAGACTGGAAGTGAAAGCTGCCAAAAATCCAGTGAACCAAATGCTAATCACTCACCAATACTTGCGCATAGTGATTTTAATTCATTAGCCAGACATTTATAGCTGCAGGTCTGTAGTGTTGCATGACACTTGTGTCACATTTCACATATCAGAAGAGTTTCCTCGACAGAGAATAAAGAAACACAGCCCTGTCGTTTCTCAGTTTCTTCCAGACACAGAGATTCCACACACAATTTTGCATCCCTGCATGTCATTATTGATGGTCTTTTACAAAGCCAGTTGGCGTTATAGATTCAGATGTCTGCATTTCTAATGAGGATGGTGAATCCACAAATGATTGCAATAAATGAGTACTGGGACAGGGGGTGCAATAGCTGCTTTTCATATTATTTGTATCAATCTCACAGATACGTGTAGAGGGCTAGAGGAATTTTGGAGAAAGACAAGAAAGAAAGGAATTTTCCATTTCTTCCTCTTCATCTCAGGTTCTCATTCCAGCGGACAAGGGGAGGTCAGTGCCATGCGTTGAAATGTGGCATCAGACATGACTAGCCCAAAGTATTTTGCTGCCTGGGACAAAAGCTAACTTAGTGCCCCTTCCCATGACATGTAAAAAAGCATATTGGACTAATAACTAGTACTTTGTACTAGAGATGGGAACGAATTAAGAAATGAATTGCAAAATTCATCAAAAATCGCTAATTCATTGATTTGTATTCATCTTAATTGGTGTCCCCCAAATGAATACAAATCAATGAATTTTTAGTGATTTTTCATTCATCAATTTGTTAAACTATAAAATGCCCCCCGGCACCTAGAGTCACCAAAACTGCAGAGAAATTTCCCCCGACTTCCCGACAATCCCTCCAAATTTGGTGAAGATTAGGTTTCCCCAAGCCAGCAACTAAAGGGTGCTTTTCGGGGGGGTGACCCATTTTGAGAATGTACTGTATAAGTTGGATGTCTGAAACCCAGTCTTCACCAAATTGGAGGGATTGTAGGGGAGAGTCAAGAAAAGTTTCACTGTGATGTCAGTGTCTCTAGGTGTCAGGGGGAACCTTCCTGGGGGGCACTCCTTGTGGATATACAACCTGGACATCTTAAACTCAAACTTGGAGAGATTGTAGAGGAGGTTCATGGGAAGCTTCTCTGCAATTTTGGTGTATTTGGGTACTTGTGGGGGGTCATTTTATAGGGTTTTAAAGGCAAAAATTAATTGACAAATTGAGTCATCGATTTATAAGAAAAAATGTAATTTATTTGTTCATGATTCATCAACCTTGATCATGAATCAAAACGAATCACAAATTTTCTGATTCATACCCATCTCTACTTTGCACCAACCTTACATCAGTATTGGCAGTGGAGTAGGATTTTACACCAAAGGTGAATAGGCTTGTTTGGGCATTGTGAATCAGACTATATGACACACACAGCTCTGCTCTCCAGTACAGACGGGCTGGGGCATAGGTGCCTCATGAACAACTCATGGTTGTGGCAGGGGGACACATCCTCTCTGAAAATGTTGGGGTGACATGTAACTCATATCCTGGTCCACACACTATCTCTTGGCTGTGAGAGGAGGGGCAAGGCTCAGGTGGAGTAGCTGAAAGATCTTTCACTGCTGTTCCCCAACATCTCTTCAAAGTCCTGCAGAAGACCTTTGGAACCCTGAGAGGGACCCTTGTAAGAGTCCTCTTTTGAGTTTGAGTTAGACATCTGCTTCTGTCCTTCGGATCCAACTGGATCTGAAAGATGTAGTAAAATGAACTTGAATTTTGATGCAGGTAGCAGGGTAGGAAGCCTCTGGATATTATTAGCTCAACATCATGATATGAGCATGGTTAATTTCTTGCCTTCGACTTTTTTTGTGCTTGACGTGGCGACACAAAATGATATATCAGGAACGCCTTTCATTAGACTAAAGCTGAGCTGTTGCTTTTAAGCAATACAGTGATTCAGGTCTTACTGAAATTACTAGTCTTTGAGCTATGCCATTTGAGACTGGTGGTTGAAGGTTAGCAAACTGGATGTTCTTCTATTAAAACAAAAGCCTGTACATAGAGAGCAAGAGAGGAAGAGGGAGATGAAGAGGGAGAGAGATCCACCGTCCCTCCTTCCCTTCCTCAATTTTCTACATACATTTAAACAAGCTGATGTAGCTACCTGTCACTCTTTCGCACCTTCTTTCCTTCCTTACATAACTGGAGTTTTCCCTCCTGCTGCTTGCAGTCACCTCTGGTGTAAGCAGTCATCCACAAGCTGGCTTGACTCCCAGGGGCTGTTTCACAGCTGTAATTAATTAATTAATTAATTAATTAATTAATTAATTAATTAGTTAGTTAGTTAGTTAGTTAGTTAGTTAGTTAGTTTGTTAGTTTGTTTGTTTGTTTGTTTGTTAGTTTGTTAGTTAGTTTGTTTGTTTGTTTATATCCCACCCATCGAGTAAACTGACCATTCTGGGCAGCTTTGTAACCAATCAAACAGCCTTATCTCCGATCTCTAAAACAATGGGGGATTTACAAGTGCCGCAACCATGGAAGTAGGGAGAGGTGGTTTCTAGTTTGAGGTTCGGCTGCAGGGGGTGGGAGTGGGGGGCTCTTTGCTCATTACCCCCAGGATTTTCATTTTTATCTCATTTGGGGTAATTTTCCCCTGTTCCCTGACTACTGGTCTAGATCAAAGGAAATGCCTCACATTGCTTTTTATATGGCATTGTTAGTTCTGCCCTGCATCAGGTTTAGCTTGCCAGCTATGACTTATCCCCCCTTGTGAAACTGTAGAAGGTGTTCCACAAAATTGCTGCCACCACATTCTGTGTTCTTACATAGAGGCAGAAAAGTGAAACATATTATTTTCTGCATATCAGTTTGAATATTTCACACACTGTTGTTTGCACTGAGTTACACTGCCAGAGTGTGCCATAATGATCTTAGCAAAGAAACCACTCAAGACCAAAGCGCCTAACACGTTGAGGAGTCACACGCTAACAATCTTGAAACCACTGGATCTGTCTCCATGGATAAACTCTACCCTGTTGAAAATATGTCACAAACTGTGATTTATTTAAAACAATAATTCACATTATTTTGCTTAAGTGCTGCAGAGGAAACAAAAAAAAAATAGAAAGTCTTATTTTTCAAATCCCATCATTTAACCTAAAGCAAATATGCTGGCTACGATTAAGAGGAAAGCTACATGGATGTTTTTGGCCATCATGAAGGTTAGGCCACCTATTGTAGTTTACCCATGTTATTGGGGCATCAATAGACTCCATGATGATGTAGGACAGTGTTTCCCAACCTGGTGTGTGTGTGTGTCACAGAGCATTTTCTGGGGGTCATGGGTTGTCTTATATGTGTTGTAATCATTGCTGAATTATTTCTTCCTTCACCTTTCAGAGAGGGATGTTAAAATTAGTGTGTATGTCTGTGTATGAGAAACAGACCCTTTAGGAGAGAAAGAAGCCTGCACTTTTTGTGAAAGGATGGCTTTACCCCATTAAAAATGCTTTTTTTAATGTAAACATGGTGGGGGGATGTTCCAGGTTACTTGTTATTATAAAAGGAGGTTGTGACTTGAAAAAGGCTGGAAACCACTGATGCGGGAGGATTAAAAGTCCATCGGCAGTTAGCTTTGAAATGCCCTTATGACAAAACCAGACTTATCCTGAAAATTTTATATCCTATTTGGCAAAGAACAAAAATATATTTTAAAAAAAACATAAAATGAAAGAAAGAAAAAGAAAAGAAAGGGAAAATACTGAGTGAAAAACAGCAGCGGCATACCCAGCCAGGTTTCCTGAAGTTCAGAAGCATTTCTGAAATATACTTCCACGTAGTCATATTTCTTTGTTTCGTGATCTGTTGTGGTGACTGGCAATCCCTCTCAGTGCTGTTGTTCTTGTCAAAGGGGTAGCAATGTTTTTCTTTAAATTAGCAAACAGACAGTGACATACTAACATTCCATTTGATCTAGCCCAGGTGTTCTCTGCTAGCTTATCTATTCACAACATTCGAGATGGCAGCTAATGAAACTGACAGAACAGCCTGAGCGACGAATGTTATACACATCACACAGTGAAACGGAGTTCCTTGTTGAGAGGCAGTGAAGTTGAGTGCACAACAAGGAACAACAAAGGAGCAGTGAAGGCAGCCTTTGTATGCATCTAGTTTCTTTTAATATAAACATGTCAAGAAAGATGAGATCAATTATTTCAACTTGACTTAGATCACTAACACTGAATGGTCCTACAGCAGCTAATTCTCAGTGGTGTTCTGTTCCTGCACCATATTTCGAAGAAATGAATTCGAGTTGAGAAGCAGCAGACATGTAAAGCACTGCTGCGGCAAAGGCAGGTGTGTGTTCATTGCCTCAGGTTTCATGACAAGGGAAAGGCGAACTATCTACCTGACAAATAAACAGCTATTATGGAACTCAAAATAGTCTGTAGTCACTATTGCTGGACTTATTTATTTACTCTGCTCTAGGGATATGCAAGCTTCTCATTTTTCCATTGTCAAGCTCTTTCTGACATGGGTCCATCTTGGACTATGAGAGCTTCCCTTATACTGAAGTTTGTGTGTATCCCTTTATAAACACCTATTTCAATGTATTCATTTTAAAAATGACTCCATTTGGAACATGCACAGAAAATATAATCCATTCTAGAAGATTCATACAAGGATAGGTGACCATGGCAACTACCATCCAGTATGGGAGTGGCAAGAAGGGTCTCCTCTACCATGGAGTCCAGACTATCCTGAGTCTTGGAAGATTTGCTACACTGGAGGTTTTGTGAGGGATTTTTGTTTTTATATGTTTATTATCATAATTTATGTTGTAATTTGTTTCTTGGAAGCCATCCAGTGGAGTGGCTTGTCTACTAGATGGGTGGGGTATAAGTTTAAATAATTAAATAATCACTGCTAATTGATTTGGTTTTTATTAAAGTTGGGGAGTGGTGTACCTAGAGATTTAAAATTTCCAAAAATTTCCCACTTTTTTCCAGAAAAAAAGACGTTTTTTTCCCCTGGTATTTTTTCCCATGGGGAAAAAATGGAAATTTTCAGAAATCCTACATCTCTAGGTGTACCAAAGAAGGTTGGGCACTTGATTCTCCCCATCTTTATTTATTTATTTATTATTTTATTTATATCCCGCCTGTCTGGTCAGGTCAGGACCACTCTAGTCTGCAGGAAGGCTTGGTTGACTCCATTAGCAACCCACTGCTTTCAGTCATCACTTGTCCCCAAACTCCGGTCCTTGGGACAGTGTAGTTCAAAGTGTGTGGCCGGGGTCTAGTTTTCCACACCAACTCCAGTTGGCTGATGCCCTTTGAAGAGGGCTGGTCGTGTCAGGCCATTACAGCTTCCTGTTTTGCCCACACTCATTTTGCCTCTGGCAGCTCTGACAAAGCTGCTCCTTCTGCAACTTCCTTGGGTGGCAGACGGAGTGCCCAGCAAGTCAATTCAATCTCCTGGGGGTCATTGGAGATGGTGGGCTGAAAACTGGTGCACCTCCCCTGAGTCCTCATCCTTTAGCAGAACAGGAAGTGATCCACTCCTGAGCCCAGAGGTTCTGGACCTGCAGCAGCCAATCATCTCTGTAGGGACAGAAGATGGGCACTGGTTCCTCAGCCACTGAGATATTTAAGGAGTGTTTTACTAGTGCCACACCTTCGTGAGCTCTTCAATCCTAGTCCAAATGCAAATCTAGGTTTAATCATTCTTATATTGTTTTTAAATTGTTAAATGTTTAAACAGGGCTAGGCTTGTACTCCTTATATTTCTCATTGGTTCTTTTCTTCCACCCTTCTGAAGTAAGACCATTGTGTTTCATTAAATACTAACTGAGTTTAAAAAAAAAAAAACACAAGCACACACAGACCAATAAATGCACCCTGAGATTAGTCTTTTTGGCTTCCACTGCCAGATTTCCACCTCAGGATAATATACATTTAAAATCCCCACCCAAATTCACCAACAAATAGAGTGGAGTATTTGGAGAGTCTATTTTCTCTTTGCGACAAATGAACCAAGGACTCTTTCCATGTGGTTTAATTATCTCTGTGGTGAGTATCAAAGTAAGCTCACAAAAAGTTACTTGTGGCTAATACCCAAAAGTAAGTTCCGCTGTGTTACTAGGGCTTATTCCTTAGCAAATGTGCTTTAACATTGGCGTCTCAATTATTTGTAAGGTGATTTTTTTAAAGATACTATTTCTGTATAATGTTTAATTGCTGTAACATCATGTAAGCCAATAGCAATTGATTCAAAGTAATCATTATTCCAATGAAGTTAATGAATGTAAGCATTATTAAGGCTGAAGTTATAGGCGTACATTAAAAGTGTCCCCTGCATCAAAACAAACAATGCATTGCCACTCCTCCAAAGACTGCAAAATAATCTATATCCCATTAAGAAATTTAGATGTTTTCCTTAAGAGGCTGGAATAATTTTCTTAATTTTTCAAAATTCTTTAAAAAATACTAGACACTGAACGCCTTTAGTAACTGTAACAACAGGACTATTTGTCAATACTATTGAAATCAACAAAGTAAGGAAAGTACTACAGCTCAAGTTAACATTTAACAAGTATATTGTTCACCCAGCTCAAACTGAATTATAGTCTTAGTAAAAAGGTAAAGGTTTCCCTTGACATTTAGTCCAGTCGTGTCCTACTCCTCCCTGTTTCCAAGCCATAGAGCCAGTGTTTGTCCATAGATTTTCCGTAGTCACGTGGCCAGCGCGACTAGACACGGAACGCTCTTACCTTCCCACCAAGGTAGTACCTATTTATCTACTTGTATTTGCATGCTTTCGAACTGCTAGGTTGGCGAGAAGCTGGGACAAATGACGGGAGCTCACTTAGTCATGTGGATTCGATCTTACAGCTGCTGGTCTTCTGACCCTGCAGCACAGACACTTCTGCGATTTAACCCGCAGTGCCACCACATCCCCTGAATTATAGTCTTACCCAGTGGAATTTTAAGGCAAATCCACATATGTTGCCCTTTAACAGAAGAAATGTAGAATGAATTCTAATAATGGCATCTGCCAGTAGAACATAAACATATTGTCGTAACAGAAATTCTCCCTCCCAGCTCAAGCTCTTCACATGCCCTCCAAAACCTACTTGAGATAGTTGGGGGACCCTCTGGAGCAAATTTGGGGCCTCACTACCCTTTCTGAGAACTCCATCTTCGAAAAAGCAGTAGGAACAACAACAAAAAATAAATAAATAAATTGCCTATCCCAGACCTGGTCTTCACCAGTAGGGTACAACTGGTCAATGAGGTGGAAATAGGGAGAACTTTAGATTGACTTGATGACACCCACTTGGCATTTGTGATACTGAGGAAATAGAAAGTGCAGGTAGTACAACATTCTCTCCAGAAATCATAGAAATTAATTGTCATTACCTTAAAGAAACACTGGGTGAGATCCTATGATCGTAAATGCTCAAAGCCTAGGGTATTCTCAGTGGATGGACATTTCTTCAATGTGAGATGCTGAGGGCACAGTCAAACCCAAGAAAGAAAAATGGGAGGCATCTAAAGAAACTGGAATGAGTTCATGAAATTCAAATGAGTTGAATTTTGAAGAAGGCCCCTGTAGGAAGTGAAAGGAAGAGCAAATTCCCAAGTGAGAAGAAAACCGAGTGGCCAATACATATATGGAGGAGGTCAAGAGGACTAACAGTCAAAATGAGCTCAGGCTTGCGAGAGAGGTTAGAAACAAGAACAAAATAGGTCATCTTGAGCTATGCTTAAAGCAGGAGGAAGAACAAGCAAGTGGTAGGGCTGCTCTGTGGAAAGGATCAGAAAATGCCAATGGCTGATGAAGAAAATGTGAAGATGCACAACATCAGATTTTCTTCTCTCCTCTTCCAAAAGGAAAACACTGTTCAACTAAGAAGAATTAGAATAAATAAGGCAGGGAGCCTGGTGCCCTATAGTTAAAGGTGGTATGAGAATAACTAGCTGTTTTTAATTAATTCATGTTTCCATTATCATATGTTCTGCATCTAAGAATACTGAAGGAATTTGCAGGTATTATCTTTGAGCCTCTGTCTATAACAAAGAACTCTTGGAGAAAAAGTGAGATCTTTGAAATGTAAAGGTGAATAAATATTGTCTCTGTCTCAGTTTGGGACCTTACTACTTCCAACAGGATCTGACCATTCTATAAGAACATCTCAAGCAGGTCGGCTGAGGATGTTAACCCCAAGAGAAACTCAAAGGGAGAAGACAAGAAACCAGGGCTTCTTGGCGATTGCTCTTTGGCTGTGGAAAGAACTTCCGCCTCCAATTCGTTTGGCCCATTCACTGGCAATTTTTAAAAAATCACTGGTTATTTAGGCAGGCATTCCCAAATGTTATACTCACAAACTCAGCTGAGCTTTGCCAGCCTACCTGATCAATGACTGCCATCTTTAAATGTTTTGAATGTTTTATGTCAATGTATTTTTATGATGGTATCATTTGTCATTATTTTGTTTCTTTGTTCTGTTGATTGTATTTTAGTCATGTGGTTTTAGCTGTTGTAAACTGCCCCAAGTAGCCTTCGGCCAGATGGGCGGTATGTCTAAATGAATGAATGAATGAATGAATGAATGAATGAATGAATGAATGAATGAATGAATGAATGAATGAATGAATGAATGAAGGGGAAGTGGAGGATCTGCATAACTGTTAAGTCATCAACTTGACATAAATAACAGGAAAGGTGACTTCTCAGAAAAAAATGTGGTGATTACAAAGATCCAACACAGGTTTTCCAAAAATAAGTCATGCCATTTAATCTTTTCTGTTTCTTGACTGGGTCACCTTAGAAGATTAGAGAAATGTTGTGGAGTTAGTGAATTTTGATTTCAGCAACGCTTTCAACAAGACCTCCCATATTATTCTTGTCTCGATATGAATGAGCTGGAAGAAGGAGTAGAGAGAATGTTCATCCAATTTCTCTAACCATGATTCAAAAAGCCAGGAAATGGCCGAATATTGCTGCACACTGTTACACCCTCACTGCTAGCAAGAAAAAGGATGCCCAGCTTTATATGACAAAGGGCAGTCAGAAGATAGTCTGCAGGATATCTTCTTCTTCTTACTACCCAGTGGCACCAATACAAGGGAATATTCCAAAAGCTGGTTCCTTTTTTCATCAGTTAACCACTTCTCACCCAAACATGAAGCCATTGTCAGGTCTGCTTTTTAAAAGGGGTAAATAGCAGCGAGCAGAAGAGGGCATCATGTAAACCATCTTGACTGCTGTCATTAATGTTGTCAGCATTCAGGCTGTCCTTTGCTATGTGAAGTTTGACATCCTTTTTCCTGCTGGAAACATGGGCCTGGTATTAAGTAGCAATATTGGACCATTTCCTGACTTTTTGAATTATGGGCACAGAAGCACAATATCCCACATTTATAAACTAGAGGTATTTTGAAGAATTGAACTGTAATTAATAATTATTCAAATCTGTCTGTCTGTCTGTCTATGCATGCATGTACCCATATTAACCATGGCTATCATAACTGGTTGCTGCCTTTGTATTCTCTGCTTTACACCCCACCCTCCTCTTCCCCACATTGCCTACCATGCTGAAAGATATGATGCTGCCTTTCCAGTGCTTGAAAAGCAAAAGCTTGTTTTCCAGCACATTAGATAGCTTATTGTTGAAGCAAGATGCTATTGAATGTGTACAAATAAAAATGTCAGAAAAATCTATTTTCTTGACTTGATCAACTATTAGCCACAGCTTAAAACCACTTCGGTACTGTAGAAAGGAGCATATTCTTAATGTTAACATGGGCAGTTGAGTTCCTGCTGCTTTTGCTATTCAGACATATTAAGGAGGGTAAAGTGGGACAAGCTAATCTTTCAGAGTCTTTTTCTACTATGTGATGTTCAAGATCCTGAGTTCCATTTGGTAATGTAATCTAAAAGAGAGGGGAGAGAACAGTTACAATACCTTCTTGAAAAATCAATACAATATCATGAATGCTACAGATCTACTGCAGCTGCATCTTTCCATTGGTGGGAGGCCATATATCTCCCCCAGGCTTTCAGGGTCACCTCCTTCTTGCTGCTGTACCATTGAATTTGCTAGGGTGGTGGTCATGGCTCTTATTGCCCCCAAACACACACACTTTTACCTTTAAAATAAGATGTGGAAATACATGTTATCAGCTTTCCAGAATGCTTCAGGAGGGCAATGTATCTTGAAAACAAGGCACATAAACCCCACATGTCTTGTTTGAAAGAGAAATAATGGTAAATTCACCAGTAATGGTGGGAGCAAGACAGGTAGGGGCTGTAAAGGACCTGCATGCAGTCCACAGGTTGCTCGTTTCTGGCCATAGATTAATCAATTAAAATTACTTGTTTACTGGGCTTGAAGTTTCAATTAGCTGGGCTAAGGTTTCAAAGAAAATAAGTCTTCAAAACTCCAGTCATACATAACTGTTAGTGGCTCATTAGAAGTTGAAAGCACATTAGTGGTCCAGGGCTGTCATTATGGCAGTTCTACATGTATGAGCAGTTACACTTACAAAACAAACCCATGTTTACCTCTCAATAACCAATCCCAAATCCAAAGAAGCCAATGTGCAAGCTACAGGAAATGAGAAAAATCCTCTGCATTTCAGCACATAGGAAACTTCCTTTTCGGATGACATACTATCTGGAATACCCTATATAATTTGCCCCTTACAGTCCTTGACCAATGTTGTTGAAAATGTCCCTCTCAGAAACATTCCTTCTATTATGAACCTAATATGAGGCTAAAATAGAGAATCAAAAGAAAATATGGAAGGTGTCTTTTTGTTCCACCAACAAACGAAAGCTTCGGTTTATTAAATTGGAAGTGATCACATCTCCTTCTACAGTACAAAGATGTCTTAAAATATTCTGAAGTCTGTAGTTTACAGTATTTGATTGGACAACAGATTAAAAGTAGAGGATCAATTCAGCCACAATTCTTCAAAGGGTTGAGAGGCCCAAATTCTGAGGGTGATGGGTCTTCCTCCCTGACCTACCTCAGGACCACGTTTTTCTATGTTGAAGAAAACCTACAGGAAGTGTTAACTGTGGAATGGTGTATCTAGTGTCAAGCAAGTAGCATCACCTGTGGCGAGCAGGGAGGAAGGTCTCGTAAGTTTACCAGCAGAATCAGTGCAGGTGGTAGAAATGGACAACCAGTGTTCCCAAGGTCCATTTGTTCCAGGTTAAAAAAAAATAAGCAGACACCCTTCACAGCAGACTTTTGCTTCCCTTGGAACAGTACAACTCATTAAATGGTGGGTACTCCACTGAAATGGGCATTTCTTTCCATTTTATTGTTTGCAATATTCATCTGTCTACTAAGGATGTGAAGAAATTTATTGCTAAGAATCTAGTCCAGAGTGGCTGGCTTAACGCAATAAGAGGAACCTCCAATGAACAGATCTTAGCTCTGGCCTGAGGCAACTATGCTAAATTCTGGTTGTTACAACCATGCTTTTGCAATTTATGCAAGAAATAATGTGCATAAAATTTCTGTTTCTGTGCAAAGCTCAGTTCTTCTCCATTTGTGAATATCGGAGCACACAAAGACACAAATAAACCAAACAGCTCTCCTATTTTTTTCTAGTTTGATCTGGAAGGCAGTTGTCACTGAATTTGCCTATACAGTGGGCCGTCAACTTACGAACTTAAGTCCATTCGTAACCCGAAAAGTTTGCATTTCTCATAGGAATGCATTGAAAACCATTTAATCCGTTCCAGCTGTTTTTAGTTCTTAAATCGAGGAGCGGTTCACAAGTCGATTCATTAGTTCCCATAGGAACTAATGCAAAGCTGCTTAATCTGTTCCTATCACTAGAGACAGAATTTTTTTCTTTTTTCCTGCCTTTTTCCCCCCTTTTTCCCTTTTTTGGTTCGTAACTCGATTCCACGTTCGCAAGTAGGGTCTATAGTTTCCTATGAGATCGGTTTTGTAACCTGAAACGTTTGCAACTAGGGCTGTTTGTAAGCCCACTGTAGTACACTTTTTCCAAAAGTGGCAAACACTACTCAGAAAATGTACACATGGTCTCCGAGACAGGCAGACAAACAAACAGATAGACAGACAATCAATCCCACTTCTCACAGCAGATCATGACACCTTTGTTTTGTTTTGTTTTGTTTTGTTTTAAAAGGTTTTCATTTACCATGCAGGGTTGAATAAAATCATGATTTAAATCCATACTATGAATTTAATAAAAATTATCATGTGCTGCCGGATCAATTCTGAATTATGGTGATACTTTTCATGGTTTTCCAGGTAGACAATATTCAGAAGTGGTTTACCATTCTGTCCTTCCGGGGGTACCCTGGAACTATGCAGATTACCTAGATATGTAATATTCCTGAAAATTTCCCTTTTTTCCACAGGGGAAAAGGGTTTTTTTTTCCCCTGTGGGGAAAAATGGACATTTTCAGAAATTTTCATCTCTAAGCTTACTTAAGGTTGACTCTATTCACAGGAGGCACAGTGGGGAATTGAACACCCGACTTCTGACTGTGCAGCCAGATACCTCAACCACTGATCAAATATACAGGGCTTAAATCTTGTATTTTATAATATTTTATAGACATTGATAGTAGGAATTGATTTAATGCACATTTCTTGAACAAAAACTAAGCCAAATGTCAGTTGCCTATTGAATTTTGTCCTTCTCTGAATTTTGCAACATGGCCCATTGCTACATTTTAAAAGTTTATCAGTGAGAGAAAAGACATACATTAAAGGAGATTACTTGCAGAAATGTGTGTGTTAGGGGAAAACACATCTGACTTTTTCAATCAGACTTTGGAATAATTGCAAACTGAAGCAGGAATAGGGTAGCACAAATCTCTCCTTGAAAAAGTGGGAAGGCAAGAAACATACAATATATAGTCTCATCTGTCCCATGGGGAAGAATTTGCATTGCTGTTTGGTATAAAAGAGAATTTTGTTCCAGTTTGTCTCAAGTAAGAATGCACATCATTCACACGTTTTGTCATATCTGAGACAGGAAGAACTTGGGATTTAAAAAATCCAATGGCAAAAGAACCAAATGTATCAATACAGGCCTAGGGCTTTGCATACAACTAGCGATGGAGATAAACAGTCAAAATGGAGGTTCATCTTGATTCGTGGTTCCTCAAGGTTGATGAACCAAGAATTTCCCTGCAGGTAACCAAATAACCAAAAATTGGTTTGGCAGTTCATTGGGGCCTTTTCTTAGACAGCTTGTGGCTATCTTTAAAATATTGCATAGTTCTAGCTGATTTTTTAGTCACAAGTGTTGGACAGTAAAACAGTGTGATGTCGCACTGTCGTCATTAGAAAGAATTAAGCATGCTCTTAAATTTTTCCCATTAAAACCCACAAAGTTTCAAGTGTAATTAAAAAGGATTGCCTCAGACCACCGTTTCCTTCAAAACTATATTTCTCTGTGTCAAAGAAATTATTCCATTGTCCATGGATTTTTACTCTGATGCAACAAATTGAACAACAATATCACTAACCCATCTCTTTATTATGCGTAACAAGACCATCTTCCTTCTGTTTTTAAAACTGTCAATGAATACAGCTTGCAATGAAGACAAAGGAGAGAAATATGCAATTAATTAGAGTCTCTTCATAAATAAAGTGTGTTTCAAATTGTTCTATGAGAAAGGTGCATTTGGACAATGTGGTCGAACTGCTATTTGCACATGAAAGAAACAAACTTTTTCTAAAAGATGTTCTAGATGTATGGAATAGTAATAAAAAAGTATAGGGCTATTTTCTATTTTCAAACAATTTCTGTAAAAATTAAATGCTTGGAGACAGATGGTGTGTGTAAGTAGACGTTTAATTTTAATTATGTAGAAAAGGGAACAATGGCAACACAAAACATCATCTGAGTTATTCTGAGAGCTAATGAATCCCTCACACTGGCATAAATAAAGCCTATTTTTGTAGTTGCTATTTTTGTGTGCCATAAAGTTGCATCTGACTTATGGCATCCCTAATAAGGTTTTACAAGTATGTGACATGTTCATGGAGTGGTTTACCATTACCACTGCCTACCCTTCCCCATAAGTTTGCATGGTGGAATGGGAATTTGAACCCAGGTCTCCTGAGGCCAAGACCAAGACTCTATCTGCTACACTAGACAGTTTCTGAGACCCATTTAGTTCTATGGTTTAGTTCAATCCCTAATGGCAAATTTCTTTAGGGTACATATGGGATAGGCTTGCCTAAACCAAATAAGCTTTATGTTAAGCTTGGACTCATTCTGGAATCTAGATCTTGATATACTCTTCTATGTCAAGAATATAATGCGTACATCACAAGAACATTGTCCCAGGACTAAAGAATGTAAGGACTGCACATTCTCTTGCAACTCAAGTCATCCATAGCTTCTCCTTTTCTTTCCCTTCAAAATTCCATTGTTGTGGAAACTTACAGTGTTCCCATGCCTAATGAATATCCAGCAGTGGTTTTTCTTATCAATCTCAGTTGGAAGGGATCAGCTAGAAGTGGAAGATCCTGTTTGTAGTTACAAGGAGGACTAGCAGTGGGACTGAAGCTGAAATAACTGAGAGAAGAGACTGAGCGCTAGAAAAATGTAGATTCAGAATATCCAAATTTTGGAAATTTATACTCTCTACTCCATAATGCCAGACTTGGTCAGCATCCCTGTCCTTTCAGGGGTCTCCAAACTTTTGAGTGTGAGGTCCACACCGTATTTTTCAACATTTTTGAGGCCAAAGGAACGTCTGCACACGTGTACATGTGGCTGGCCAGCCGGCTGCACACATGCACTCAACCCCCTGCACAGATGCCCCCTGCACAGACACACCTGCGCACACACATATGTCCTCCACCCACATGACCCCCTTGCACGCACGCATGCATGCCCCCCACTCTCCCCCCAGCATCCCTGCATGCACGGACTGAAGATAAAATGGCAAGGTGGGCCAGATGTGGCCCATGGGCAGTAGTTTGAAGACCCCTGCTTTAGATTATGTCCTTAGCTTAGGAAAACTGTGCAAGCATTGAATTCATATGGCTTCATCCTGTCCAGTCCCTGGTATATCCCATTAACAACATTTCAGTAGCAGAGCATGTTTCAGAAATATGAGTCAAGACCTTGGAGAATCACTCTCGTTCAGAGAGTATAATGACAAGCTAGCTGGACCCATGTTCTCATTAAACGGTGTCAATCAGCATTACATCCATCAGATTTACACTCCTCAGTCTGAATGCTCTTTTTAGCTACAATTATTTGTTGCTATTTCTTGAATTTATGTGCTCAGAGGTGCACATTCAAAGTCAAAGGAGAAGGCAGAACCCTGCTTGCATGTACAGCAGTAAATGAAGGAATTGTTATGGAGAGGGAAGCTCTGTGCATTCATTAGAGCTCTGTGCTCTACGAAAAAGGACTGATGCTGCAATCTCATACACATTTACTAAGGCTAGGTCTCAGTGAACTTCCAGTGAGGCTTCCATCTGAGAAGACATGTATAAGATTAGAGTGTAAATCAGTCTGGGGATCATTTGGCCCTCCATGTGTTTGGGTCTAGTAACCCCACAGTCCCTGATGGCGGGTATGACTATGCTAGGTTGTTTTGGGCTGACAGGAGCAGCTGCAGGCCAAAACACCGCCATTAGCAGGTCCCCTGGTTCTGATATTGGCTATCATCCTGGGAATTTGCTGTGTTTGTCCACATTCTTCACTTAATCTTCTAAGTGAAGAGCCTCGTGGCGCAGTGGTTAAACTGCTGTACTGCAGGCAAAACTGTGCTCACGACCTGGGGTTCAATCAAGGTTGACTCAGCCTTCCATCCTTCCGAGGTCGGTAAAATGAGTACCCAGCTTGCTGGGGGGGGGCAATGTGTAGCTTGCATAATTAACTTGTAAACCACCCAGAGCGGGCATGAAGCACTATGGGGTGGTATATAAGCAGCACATTTTGCTTTGCTTTGCCTTGCTTTTTCCATACAGTGTTCCACAATGGCTTAGCTTCCTCAAGAATCTCTTTAGGGAGGCTCAGTCACAAGCTGAAGACCTTCCATTGTGATCCCCACACTCTCTGACAATACTAGCTTAATTTCAAAAGAGGTAATATCTTTCACTCTTCCTTTGAAGGAGTTCAAGTGAATATTTGTTTGCCAGAGAAAGGCAGAGACTGCTACTGGAGATGGGCAAAAACTTCCAGTTTGGCAGCTCATCTGGGTCTTGTTTACCATGTCAACAGGTGTTTGGCAGTTCAGCACACCACTCCCTCCATTGGGCACCCACTCAGCAGCAGCGGCTCCACTTCCCTGCCCCACCTCCCCTGGGCACTGCTTCTGACTGGGTGCCTACCACAGGGGGCAGGGTGCTGAACCGCCAAACACCTGTTGCAGCAGTCAATGAACCACCGAACCAGCAGTTCGTGCCCATCTCTAATTACTACACAGGAGTGTTTCTATCAACAGAGTTTGACATCTCTTACGGATTTCCATCCCATCCCTTTCTACAACTTGTGTTCTTTCTGAAACTGAGACAGGCGTTATCTTGAATTGTCCTCCCCGAGCACTAAGCATGATATATATGCAGAATTAGAGAGGATTGTGTGCTCTCACGGCAAGCAAGGCCAGGATTTGTCTTTTGGCTGTTCATAACATATTGAAATACATCCCAATCCCAAAGAAGGGCAGTGCCAAAGAATGCTCCAACTACCGTACAATTGCACTCATTTCCCATGCTAGCAAGGTTATGCTCAAAATCCTCCAAGGCAGGCTTCAGCAGTATGTGGAGTGAGAACTCCCAGAAGTACAAACCAGATTCCGAAGGGGCAGAGGAACTAGAGACCAAATTGCTAACATGCGCTGGATTATAGAGAAAGCCAGAGAGTTCCAGAAAAACATCTACTTCTGCTTCATTAACTATGCAAAAGCCTTTGACTGTGTGGACCACAACAAACTATGGCAAGTCCTTAAAGAAATGGGAGTGCCTCACTACCTTATCTATCTCCTGAGAAACCTAAACATAGGACAGGAAGCAACAGTTAGAACTGGATATGGAACAACTGATTGCTTCAAAATTGGGAAAGGAGTACGACAAGGCTGTATATTGTCCCCCTGCTTATTCAACTTATATGCAGAATACATCATGCGAAAGGCTGGACTGGAGGAATCCCAAGCCAGAATCAAGATTGCTGGAAGAAATATCAACAACCTACGATATGCAAATGATACCACTCTGATGGCAGAAAGTGAGGAGGAATTAAGGAACCTCTTAATGAGGGTGAAAGAGGAGAGTGCAAAAAACGGTCTGAAACTCAACATCAAAAAAACTAAGATCATGGCCACTGGTCCCATCACCTCCTGGCAAATAGAAGGAGAAGACATGGAGGCAGTGACAGATTTTACTTTCTTGGGCTCCATAATCACTGCAGACGGTGACAGCAGCCATGAGATTAAAAGACGCCTGCTTCTTGGGAGGAAAGCGATGACAAACCTTGACAGCATTCTAAAAAGCAGAGACATCACCTTGCCAACAAAAGTTCGCATAGTCAAAGCTATGGTTTTTCCTGTAGTGATGTATGGAAGTGAGAGCTGGACCATAAAGAAAGCAGACCACCGAAGAATTGATGCTTTTGAATTGTGGTGCTGGAGGAGACTCTTGAGAGTCCCCTGGACTGCAAGGAGAACAAACCTATCAATTCTAAAGGAAATCAACCCTGATTGCTCACTGGAAGGACAGATCCTGAAGCTGGGGCTCCAATGCTTTGGCCATCTCATGAGAAGAGAAGACTCCTTGGAAAGTGTGATGTTAGGAAAGTGTGAAGACAAGAGGAGAAGGGGGTGACAGAGGATGAGATGTTTGGACAGTGTCTGCGAAGCAACCAAAATGAATCTGACCCAACTCCGGGAGGCAGTGGAGGACAGGAGGGCCTGGCGTGCTCTGGTCCATGGGGTCACGAAGAGTCAGACATGACTTAACGACTAAACGACGATGAACATATTGAAAAGGAAGCTGCCCAGATTCTACTATATCACGTTCCTGCCTTTCCTTCCTCCCTCCCTCCCTTGTCCTCATCCTGCAGAAAATAAGGCTGGTATCCTGGCTTATGTGCTAGCTTTTCTGTCATTTTATTTCCCTAATTAAAATGACGCTTCTTCGCGGCAATCTTCTTTGGATTCCTTCTCATCACTATAAACTAATTAATATAGCACAACTGGTGGCAACTCATTAATCAACTATCTTCTCTGTGTGATCCAACAGCTCAAGAGGAAGAAGAAGAAACCTAGCAGCTCTCAAATGGAATTGTGGCCAGTCTCTCCACCTTCCAAACACAATGGAGGATGGGATGTCACCAGCATCCTGTGCGTAACAGGAACACACAGCTCCTGAACAGGGTGGTTTTTTTTGTAACTAATAACCATTGCTGGAATTGGCCACCAAAAGGCTAGGAAGGAGGCAGGATGATCTAGCTTTATTCTTTATGATGCGCTTTATTCTTCACCCTGTCTTTGTGCTTGAGATAAGTCCACATTCTCCACTCAGGGAAATACACAATTTCAATGCAAATTGCAAAAGAATAGCAGAGGACATGAGAAGAAAAAGGAAGCACCCGTCCCCAAATCTTGTGAAAGGGCCCATTTCCATACAACACATTGCACCTATTGTTCTGGAAGTTTGTAGATTAATGTAGCCTCTGAGTTGTATTTCATCTTTATGACAAGAATCTATTAAAATGGGAAGAGGTAGGTAGGAGGTTTTTCCTCCCCCTGGAAACTACCAAGTGTAAAAGCTGCTGATGTATGAAGCTCCCCACATCCACTCATTGGACACCTGAGAAGGTTAGTCCTGTTAAGGTAAAGGTAAAGGTTCCCCTTGACATTTTAGTCAGTCGTGTTCAACTCTAGGGGGCGGTGCCCATCCCCGTTTCCAAGCCGTAGAGCCAGCGTTTGTCCGAAGACAGTTTCCGTTGTCATGTGGCCAGCGCAGCTATACACGGAACACTGTTTACCTTCCCACCGAGGTGGTACCTATTTATCTACTCACATTTACATGCTTTCGAACTGCTAGGTTGGTGAGGAGCTGGGACAAAGCGACGGAAGCTCACTCCATCACGTGGATTCGATCTTACGACTGCTGGTCTTCTGACCCTGCAGCACACAAAGGCTTCTACGGTTTAGCCCGCAGCGACCCTGCAACATTTGTCTAATCCTGCAGAGGGTTTTTTTTTTAAATCCCTTTTTAAAAGATCAGCCTTTAAAGTGGCATAGCGCAAAGCCTGCTAGACCTCTTTGTCTGCTCTTTCCTAGGCACAATTACTTCACAATGCAGAGGCCTTGGAGCAATGTGATTGTCAATAGGATCAAAATTTTCAGTATAGCCCCGCTCCAACTTTCTTTGATGTTAAAAACAAGCTCTAAATAATTCTCTAGCCCTCTGGAGCAAGTTTTGGGTGTTCACAGGAGTTACAGCAAGCAAGAAAGAATGCACCCACATGCACACACATACCGGATTCCACTCTTGTGGAAACAGCCGCTGGAGACAGCCCTAAGCATGAAAATAGCATCAGTTTTTTTTTCATCTGATACGGGGAGAGGGGAAATTATGGCTATATGTTGACCTTGAGTAATAGTTCATAGTCACAAAAACCATCGGTGTACTGGTTGTATTCTAAGATTTAAAATGGAACAGTGCAGGCCCATCATAACATTGTCTGCAGTTGCTGCTGTAGGCTTCAACGGAGCACAAAATCCTTTATCACCCTTTCAACCGCTATTGGGGACCTCACCCAACCAGCAAAGGCTTTCGTTTCACAATAAGACTAAGCAATGTACATTGATAGTTTTCATCTAAATTTGGGGGAAATGCAGGCTACACTCCTAAGGTGGAGTGGGCAACTTCCAGAAGTCCAGGGCTCTCTCTCACACACACCCAGTACTTGGAGGGCTGCGTACTATAATGCATACCCACTTTTAAATCATTGTTGATACTTGGTGTTGAGCTCTTCCCAACTCTGTAAGTTAATATGCATCTCAGGCAATAAATGTTCTTACACATATTTGAAGTGGATTTAATCATTTATTTACTGCAAAGCCCTTCACTTTAATTGGTTCTTTCTTGTTTTCTTTTCTTACAAGTTACCCTAGAGATAATGTTTCTCCACTTTTATCAGCTGAGATCAGCTGCTTTCTGAATCAGACCTACTTTTATATGGCTCTCTTTTATATCCTGTAACTGACTTTTTTTTTCTTTCCAAGGCACACAATTAGTATTTGTCCATTTCCTTTGCGATATTTCTTCTCAGGAGACAGTGTTTTCCCGCTCTCTGACTGTTTTGAGAGGGAAAAGAAATTAGCATGAAGTAACACTAAGTCAACAATTAAGATTACACATCAAGCCACTCTTCTGTTATCTTTGCCCCTTAATGTAGGTTTTCAAAATTATTTTGAAAACACTTGGTTAAAAATCATCAACTGGTTGGACTGAAATATTGTGTAAGTAGGAACAGCACTTAGAATTAACTAGTTTCAAATAAATAATTACGATGCTAAGTTATTTTTCCCAATATCAAACATACAAGTAAAGGCCTGTCCACGCTATGAAATTTTGTATGATCTGGCCAGTGTTTAAAAGGTCCTTATCTTCAGTACAATCAATTTTAACTCAAGTCCCCATCTGCGGAGGCAGACCAAAGAGCTATTCTACATCTCTACGAATCATCCCAAAAAGATTGTATGCCCTAGTCCTGTGCCAGAAAGAGATGGGCCAGCTCTTAAAGGGGGAGGATGGATTGCTTTAAGTAAAAACACAAACAGATGAGGTCTTTTTTCCTGTGCTAAACAATGCTATCAGGGAACCATATGTCATAACTATATGCCAGTGTGGACAGACTGTAAGTTAAATCATTGTGTAACTTAATAAGACTTTTTATTTTTTGGCTGTAGCTATAACTTTTTGCTACTTTTTGTAGTTAACAGATTTGGTTCTCACTATGCAGATAGCCAAGAATGTGGCATGGTTTAAGTATTGGTTCCTGTTGCTATCACCTGCTTTGTTGCAGTTGTAGAGGTGAGAACAAGGTGAACAAGAAAAAACTATATGTCATACCAGAAACAATTGAGAGTGTATGTCATACCACAAGCATTTGTGTTTTTTTTTTTTAAAAAAATAAGTAAATGTTTTTATTTTAGTTGCTTTTGAAATTAGGCAAGTAAATACTTTTTTCAAAAAAAGGCAGAGACAATTGTAATGAAGTCTTCTGTATTCCTAATTAGTTAATTTCTTAAAGTAACGGGCTGTGGTCTGAGTAGGAATTCACCTCCCTATATGAACATAACAGCTCCTTCTAAGCATGCAAGCTTTAGTTTTAGATGTACTCTGTTCCTGACAGATTTAGAAGATGACCGAATCACAGTTGGATTTGTATGAAGCAGACAAAAACCAGATCTACAAATGTTGATAGGTGAAAACAAAATAAAAGTAAAGAATTAAAACAAGGCAAAAATGTGATGGAACCTTAAAGACTAACTTTTATATTTTTTTATTGTTAGCTTTTGTGGACAAGTCCACTTCATCAGACATAAGAAAGTAAGAAAGAACATGAATAGTATACAGTGAGAAAACCTGTGTGTGCGTGCATGCGTTTTTGCCCACCCAGGGTGGAAATAACAGGACAAGACACAGGTGTTGGGTTTAAAACTTGGGCCACAATTTTATTAACCATTTAAAGTTATATTCCCCCAAAATGCAAGGGGGCCTACTGTAGAGCGACATTCTTCAATGTCCAGATAATCCTAGATCTTCAGATATTTCCTATAGCAAGGTGAGCTCCTATTTTTGAATCATGCTGTCCTCTGTACAGCACGCCTTCAGATGCTCTGTGAAATGGTACCCCCCAACCAACTCCTCCCACTGAGCCTCATGACCCTAAGCGGGCAGTTGGCTGGGAGAGTGTACCATGTAAAACCATCTCTCATTTGATAGGTGATTGTCACAACCTGACAGAAATGGCCAAATTTTTGGCACCACGTGTCAGTCCTGAACTCACCCAAACTTTTTAATTGCACTACCCGAAGCTGCGACCAAAAGGATTTTAACTAACCATTATTTTTCCAGAGCATTTAAAACCACACCCTGTAAATAAGAACAGGATGGGCAAAAACGCACCAGCGACCAACAGCCAATTAGAATTCAGGCCTAAAATTCCCATCCGGCTCTATAGTCAACCAGCTAATCTCACTTTTAATCCAAGGGTGGGTGGGGGGGATTGCTAGAGATGTAAAATTCCTGTTGCTAGAAAGGCAACAAAGAGGCTGCTGCAGAGGGACTGAACCTTCTTAAAGTCTCCGTCCCTTCTCCCCTCTGAAAACAGTGTCACCAGTGATGCTATGTATCTGGACAGGCAGGCAAAGCCTCCCCGACATGGTGACCCAGTGCCATTTCGGAGCGGTCAATTTCCATGTTTTTGTCATTTACTACAGTGGTCCCCAACCTTTTCCTAACTGCAGACCAGTTGGGAGGGTGGTGTCTGTGCATGGGTAGGGGGGGCACCCTTGCCAGCAAGCACAGGTGGGTGGCCCAGTACTGTCAAGGCCACAGCCCAATACTGGGACACAGATTGGGAGGTTGGGGACCCCAGATTTAGTAAGTGTTATCCCCATACAGAAACTGAGCTTTATGGTGCAGTGGTCAGACAGTAGTACTGCAAACAAAACTCTGCTCGTGACCTGCATTCAGTTCCAACCGTTTCAGCTTTCCACCCTTCTGAGGTTCATAAACTGAGTACTCAGCTGATGAGGGGGGGCGCAATGTGTAGCCTTCATAATTAAATTATAAATCACCCAGAGCGTGCATTAAGCACCATGGGGTGCTATATAAACAGTACATATTTGCTTTTATAGGATCACTCTGGTGGCTCAGTGGGCTAGAAGAAGGGTCCATGGAGCCAAGTATTGGAAGCTTGATTCTTCACTGAGCATTTAAAATGTAGTGGTCAGTGAGAGCCAAGGAGATCTCAACTTCCACGCTGAGATCCAAATTTGGACCTGAGTTCATTGTGTTAATTGTGCTCACTTGAGAAGGGCTTCATGGCCTAGGATCAACCAAGAACCAGCCTTCCTTCCTATTAGAAAATGAAGTTGCCCTGGTGCTTTTTCCAGGTGAGCACAATTTAGGTGTAAATCTGGCAGGTGGAACTCCAAGAATGGAAAACTTTGGGATTTTGACTCACACCTCCACAAACCCCACACACACACAAAAAAAACCCCCAACAACAAATGGCACATGCCTAATGCCTCATTGGCAGGGAGCTGGGATGTTTCTTGGCCTCATGCCTAGTCACATGCTCAAATGTACAACTGAGAAGTGACCCTGCACTTTGTCAATTAGCTGTAATTAGCCACAATTAGACAAAGATCAATAGAATTCTGGTTAGAGATGGGCATGAACTGGCATGAACTTGATTTCCTTTAGAATGGAGAGGTTTGTTCTCCTTGCAGTCCAGGGGACTCTCAAGAGTCTCCTCCAGCACCACAATTCAAAAGCATCAATTCTTCGGTGGTCAGCTTTCTTTATGGTCCAGCTCTCACTTCCATACATCACTACAGGAAAAACCATAGCTTTGACTATTCGGACTTTTGTTGGCAAGGTGATGTCTCTCCTTTTTAAGATGCTGTCTAGGTTTGTCATCGCTTTCCTCCCAAGAAGCAGGCGTCTTTTAATTTCAGGGCTGCTGTCTCCATCTGCAGTGATCATGGAGCCAAAGAAAGTAAAATCTGTCACTGCCTCCATATCTTCCCCTTCTATTTGCCAGGAGGTGATGGGACCAGTGGCCATGATCTTAGTTTTTTTGATGTTGAGCTTCAGACCATTTTTTGCACTCTCCTCTTTCACCCTCATTACAAGGTTCCTTAATTCCTCCTCACTTTCTGCCATCAGAGTGGTATCATCTGCATATCGGAGGTTGTTGATATTTCTTCCAGCAATCTTAATTCTGGTTTTGGATTCCTCCACTCCAGCCTTTCGCATAATGTATTCTGCATATAAGTTAAATAAGCAGAGAGACAATATACAGTAAACTTTGGAATAGCCCACCTCTAATTTTTGGCTATTATGGCACTGTCACTTTTTTTAAAAAAATGTACACGCTATTTCTTCACATTCCATTACTTCTGTAGTTGACTGTTCAAAAGGTGAGAGAAACAAGAATAAAGGTGTGCGGGTGTAATTTCCGATTTAATTATATTTTAGTATTTGAACTTGTGTTTTAAGGATATTTTAGTCATTCTTGTTGAGAGCTGCCATCTACCCTATTCTGAGAAGAAATATGGAACATCAATCCAATAACTAAAATAAGTAATATTTGTCCTGATGGCTGAAGTATTCTATAATGTAGGGGGGCCCACCCCAAGGTTGCTAAGCTGTTGTCTGTTCTTCAGTGTAGAGCATACTCTCCTGGATGTGACACAGCTGCTTCTGAGGGAAGAGTGGCTACCCATTCTTCCTCTTTCTCATAGAGATAGAGAGCTAACTTCAAAGGTTCTTTTAAGCCAATCCTAATTGGCATTATGTAACCGTACCTTATCTGAATTCTGTCAACTATCTATATACTATCAACAATCCTGTAAAGTTAATAAAAGGGAATCCTCCTGGGGGCATTGCCCAGAGTTTGGTGTATGGAGTGCTGTGTGCGGAGGACTCCACTGGCAGACATCTCTGTGTGTGACTGACTTCTTTAACTTCTCTCTCTAAGACTAATTGCTTTCTTAATTATCTGGTGGTCACCTAAACTATCAGCCTTCTCATTTCATGACCATTATACTATAGAGATTGATTCTGTCTTTATACTGTATAAGGAAATGAGCAGCTTGAGTGTATGCTGACAGCTTTGTTGTGTTTTCCTGAGTTTGTTGCAGAAAAAAGATCCCTGTGAAATATAAATTAAAAGAGAAGCATTCCTCAATAGTATGATATTCCTTAGCAAATAGAAGTAGAAGAACATATGGTTCATCTCAGATATTTGAAAGATTTGAACTTTCCTATACTGTATGAAATCACATGATCTGCACCTTTTTACTGTGCAATTAAAATCATAAGTTATCCAGCAGCTATTGAGTCTTGTGATACAATTCTTCAGAGTTCAAAGCTATACTGGTTTCTGTGTCCCCAGACCCAATTCAATATGATGTATCTTCCCTCTGAACCCCTAAAAAGCCTGAGATTCACAAGAAACAGCTTTAATTTATGTCATCTTTATTTAAGGAAAGGGACCTGTGTAGGAATGAGGCTATCAATCTCTAGCATAAAGCCATACAGGCCAAGTCTCCCCAGTCAGATTGAACAATGTCCTTAAGCTAGTTGCACATTTGGTTGATGTTGGTAGTTTAGGGAAATTATGGCCAGAGCATCACCTCCCAGGACCTCACAACTCCAAGCGGGTGGTCAAGGTAGGTTGCAAAGGTGACCCCTATCCTTTCTCCACATCCCAACATTCTGAGTTGCAAGCCTCAGAAATCATCGGTTACAACAAACAACCCTATCCTTTGACACAATTCCCAAGCAAACCTACCAGTGGAGAACAAATGTGAACAAATTAACTCAAAACAAAGATAAGAAACAGAAATGAGAGCATTATATTTGTCTCCTGGGGGAGACAAATATGAAGGCCACCACCGCAGGTGGACTCTTCCCCACCCTCCCAGTCAACATCAGTAATGTAACTTAGCGCACAACGAGGAATACAAGCAGTGACTAATTAACTAAGCACAATTTACCACTGGGATTTATGCCATGGCACTTTTCACCAATATAAATATAGTAATAGGATTCTGGCAATTATTTTTACCTTTCAAGGGTGCATTGAATAGAGAGACCATTTAAAAACACTGGGGAAATGTATTAAAATATCTACATAAATACACTAAATTTACATTTTGAGAGAAAATTACGGTTTAACTTCATATTAAAGCACTTCATATTAAATTCATATTCAGTGACTATGTTGAGATTTTAAAAAGATCACAGAGCAATGTAAAACCAGAATACAGTGGAACTACGGACAAATACATGAAAAAGTGATGCAGATGCAGATCCAAAATAGGCAGCGTCTTTGGTCTGTAGCCTGATATAGCTAGACATGGTGCACAAATAGAAGCCTAGGTCCCCAACTGGTTGGGAGGTGTCTGCATGAAAGTTGTTGACAGTATGCCTAACTTGCGATTGCAGCCGTGTGATCTAGCATCATTCCAGGGTACTGGGGGAAGTTCAAATGGCAGTTCCCACTGTAGGAGGAGGCCCGTCTTGCCAAGGTGCCTTCATGCCTGTATTTCTTTTCTCTTCTTTCCCTTGGTCTGTTACTTCCTTTGACCCCTAGCTCTTCCAAGCCCAGATGTCTCTCTTGTGACATCTGAGAAGCTCAATAGTACTAAACGGTGAGACAAAAATCCTATGCCTACAACAAGCTCATCAACGTGTATGCCTATAGAAATTTTGCTTTTTTAAAAAATAATACAGTAGAAATGAGATGTTCCTTGCACTCACGATTGTTATCTCTAATTGCATACCATAGCCAACATCAGCCACACCTACCAAGGCAAGTACCCAACATTTATGTACAATAACTTAGAGCGAACATAGATACAGAGCAGGCATTGCGATCTCCATGGAATTTTTCAGGTTGACTAATAAGGATTGCCTGCATCTCATTAATGAAGTGCAACTTGTTAGGGATTAAGTGTCAATTACCCTTGAACGTCTGTGTTAGTGCTTTAGCTGACATTGGAGGTGGTTTGCTGCTCAGGCATAAGCCTTAGGTATGAACAAACCATTGGAATTAAATCCTACTCCATTGAAAACCGAGGGTCTTTCCTTTGAGATGAAGACAAAACAGTCCATTGTTTAGACACTACTGTTTGATAATTCCCATTTCCTTCCACTTCAAATACATGCAAATATCCCTCTGCTATTAATATTCATTAGTCTCTCTCAGTCATTTTTGGAGAGTGCATCGGAGGTCTGCATTCATTAGCATGCTAATTGGGCAGGCCCTCCCAGTAGGGTTTCAAAGACTAACAGTAAACAGACCTGGTTAGTACCGACAATACATTTTGCAGATGGGAACCAGAAGGAATGAAAGCATCTGTCCATTTCAGTTTTTCTATTTCTGCTGAGATTTTTTTCTATGTTTGAATTCATTTAACTCCATTTCTCATGTAAGTTTGCTTCTCAAAAAAAAATTGTGTAGGATTTTGTGCAATATATGCATTTTTTGAAGCAATCTTCCTTGTTATAATGCATTTTATACATTATTTTAAGCATTTTTGTCCAATTTTTGGCCAAGGACTGCCTAAGAAGGCATGCACTTGTCTTGCTTTTCATTGCACAGTTATCTTTTTCTTCATTCTCTCCCTTCCCAAGATTTGATTAAAGCCCAGAAGAAGACCTTTCCTTCCCACGGGGCTTTTCCAGGTCAGGAAGTGTGGGCAGTCAGGGAAGCTGTGGATTGATTATTATATGAGTGAAAGAAAAAAAAATTAATACAGTACCTTCTGCCACCTGACAGTGTTGCAATAAGCTCAAAAGCATTATCAAAAGACATTCAAGAGAAATTTAGACAACCACCTGGCAGATAACATTTGATTTGGGTTCCTGCATTGAGCAGGGGGTTGGACTCAATGGCCTTATAGGCTCCTTCCAACTTCATGATTCTCTGCTTCTCTGGATCTATGACATTCTATAGGGCTCTCATCAAAAGAAGGCATTATCATGAGAACATGTTTCACAAACCAAGCAGTAAAACTCTGCAGAAATTGAAGGACAGATTAAAGGCCAGGTCTAGCTTCCCTCTTACCCTTGAGGTGCTTACAACACTTCTTGTCTCACACACTCATTATGGAAAAAGAATTGTATTATAAGCACCTGCACTTGAGGCAGAATTATCTACAAGGACCCTTCAGAACGTTACACTCAGAAGTCCAGGGGCAGGTGCTGAACACTGAAAAGCAACAAATCCTAACCTGAAATTTCTTAGAAAATATGTTTCTGAGAATGTTTCTGAGGTTTTCTTTTCTAGAGCCCACAGAAGTAGAAGGCAGAATCCTCTGCAGAATTTTCAGGAGGTTTTTGGTTGGTTGGTTGGTTGGTTGGTTGGTTGGTTGGTTGGTTGGTTGGTTGGTTGGTTGGTTGGTTGGTTGGTTGGTTGGTTGGTTGGTTGGTTGGTTGGTTGGTTGGGTTTGTGCGGGTCTGTGGTTGTGGGGTATGTGAGTGTGGGATGTTTGTTTTTGTGCCTACCTTGCAGCTACCACTTTTAAAGGTCCCAGAATGATACAAGGCAAAAGAAGCAAAATGGTGGCCAATACAGTTGTTGTTCTTCTCATTACAATACTAGTGTCAAAAGTGTGTGGGGGGGAATTTGTTAAGTTAAAGTGGGGAAAGGGCTATGCTACCACTTCTGCTAAATGATGGATCCCACCTCTAAGAAGTTGCTAGGGGATATCTTCTTCCTTGCAGACCTTTGTGAAACTGCCCTTCTAGTTTTGTTTCTCACAAATAGGGTAGCAAATTTGAAAATGCCATTTGTGTATAGCTGTGTTATTGCACCATGTGTTAAAGGGCACGTCTCAGCAATGGCCTTGCACCTGAATGTGCCAGTACTTTGTTCAGTTATTATTTATCTCCTGCCTTGTCAGCATTGCTGAGAGGAGGGCAGGGTCACATATGCATCATTTTTCATGTTAGGTTTTAACTCTACCTTGTATAGAACACATGCACCCAATGTAGAGAAAGCAGTGCACTTTGAGGTGATGTGTTGAAGAACTTCTGTGTATAGAAATTCTGTTTTCTGGGCCAACAAATAAGGTTTGAAATAATTTTCCTTTTCTCTCATCACACGCTGACAATCAGTGTTTGCATCTCAGGTAGGAATAACAAGTAAAGCTTGTCATACAGTCAATATGCAGCTTTGTTCTCCATTGTGCTGCTATGCCTTGTACAGAGCTAGCTGAGGGAATATACCAATGGACTCAGATTCCCCCTTCGTCTGAAATGAAGAACATTAAGTTCTCCAGATGATTTTGCCTTCGGCTCCCTCACACCCAGCTAGCAGAGTCAATGGCTGCAGTCCAAAACATTGGGGAAAATCTGCCATTTTCCCAACGTGCCATGTCTGTTTCAGTGCTTTACTGTGTCTGCTTCCTTACTGTATCTGTCCACCCCTCTCCACCAGCCAGACCTGTCGAATGCTCAAGGAGAGTGGATCATGTGCTTTATTCTTCTGTCAGGAAGACAGCCCATTATGGTTTTCTCTACAGGTAACATAGCCAGATCATTGGCATATGCAGGCTTCTTTGCCTTTATGAAATCCACTTGCTTTGAAGGATCACAGCCCTGGCACGTTATAAGTAGACATTGCATGTTCTTGTGGAGCATCCAACTGGTCCTTACTTAAGGAGAACGTAATCACTTGAAGTGACTTTTTAAAGCTAGGTCTACACATCTGTAATAATGGGGGAAGGAGGCACAGCAAGTTGAATGCAATTTAAGCAGGATATATAAAGGCAGGCCTTTAAGCAGTAAATTGTCTCAGGGATTCTGTTTTTTAACGGACAGGTTTTTAAAATGTTTTTTGAATTGTTTTTATATGTGATTTTTAAAAAACCTTGATGTATGTTTAATTCTCATTTTTTTAAAAAGTTATATTTATATGGTGATTTTTTTAATGTGTTGTTTTATCTGTTGCAAGCCACCTTCAGTGCCCTGCTAGGAGAATGGCACTATATAAATGATTTAGATAGAAATAATAAATAATAAACACATATCTCCTGAATATGGGTCCTGCAGATATTTGGAACTGAAGTGTCTTGTGAGTGACATCTCAGAACAAAGAACATAAATGACCCACAGCAGCGTTTCCTCAGGGGAGGGGACGTGGCTGTCCAGATGATATTATTCAACAACTCCTATCATCCCTCACCACTGGCTAAGCTAACTACAGCTGGTAATTCAGCATCCTCAGGAGGGTCTTGGGTCCCATATTCCTGCCCAATGAGGCTGCTGTCATATTGAGAGGGTGAGACTATGAAACGGTGGTAATAGTTAGCCTTCAAAATCAAGGAAAAAAAATGGCTTTTGCAGTCTAAAATCTTTGGAACCTTAAAAGAGGCATTTCATGTCTGACAGATCGACATTTTTGAAACATCCTTTGAGAAATCGTAACTGCTAATATTCACGCCATTTCTCCCCCTCTTTTACCATTCCAGAGAATGCAATTTAGACAGGACATGTAAAAATGATCTTAAACAGCTGAGTCTGACATTCATAGCAATTTTACTTTTAAAGAAGAAGAAAATCTAGATTTTCAGAAGCCAGTAGCAATCTTTCAGTAGCAATGAGTTTCCGACACTGATGTACTATTACTAGAGGAGAGGAAAATAAAAAATAAAAAATACCACTCTGCATCATCATTAGGTATAGTCAACAGATACACTTGAGTCTGAGAATCCCTTAGCCAGAAATCCACTTGAGGTGTCCTTCAAATGGCGAGAAGATGGATTCAAGGGGACATGAAACAGAAAACTAAGAAGATGGGGTCTGACTTTGATAGTTGCTTAGTGTGATGGACACAGCATTCTGTGTCTAGTCGCGCTGGCCACATGACCACGGAAACTTTGCTCCCCCAGGCCCCGAAATGAAGACGCAAGACAATAACTTTTGGATAAAATACGGGCCACACTTTATTAAACCAATTCTGATTAATGCAATCAACCAATTCCAAAATTGAGGGGGCCTGCGGTAGTGCGGAGAAATAACTGCATAGCATCCAACCAATCCTTATAAGTCAATGGGCGAGTCCCAGGCCCCAGGTTCCAGCTGTCTTGACGACAGGAGCAACCCGGCAGGCCTCTATTAAACACCCCAGACCTCGAGCCATCTATATTTGATGACTGTTGGTCCGGAAGTGGCCCAGCGCATCTTGCCGCCTCCGGTCCTGTAATCGCACGATCCGCAGAAGCGGAAGGTTCGATGCGCTGTTGGCTTAGCATAATTATCAAAGGGACACACCGTGACAACCAGTATTTCCCGCACTACCCGCCAGTGTGACCGAATATAACCCACCATCAAATGCCAACAACCCTTCTCCAGTGTGAGATAGGCGAAAAATCCCCCTATCCAATAGCCAATCAGGATAGAGGTCAAAAATTCCTATCCGGCCCCTAAAACAGGCGACCTAAAAACACACTAGAAAGAGGGCGGGCGGGTGGGTGCCAGAAGCGAAAGAGGACAAGCCGAGGGCTGTCCCCTCCATATAAGGGTCAGCCCTCACCCGTCATGTGGCCCAGCTGGCTTGCTTCTTCCGGAGCCAGGAGAGCAAAGCCGCTGTGCATTTCGAGGGCGCGGTCACGCCCCTCCTGCACGCGAAATCTTGCTCCCCCAGGCCCCGAAATGAAGACGCAAGACAATAACTTTTGGATAAAATACGGGCCACACTTTATTAAACCAATTCTGATTAATGCAATCAACCAATTCCAAAATTGAGGGGGCCTGCGGTAGTGCGGAGAAATAACTGCATAGCATCCAACCAATCCTTATAAGTCAATGGGCGAGTCCCAGGCCCCAGGTTCCAGCTGTCTTGACGACAGGAGCAACCCGGCAGGCCTCTATTAAACACCCCAGACCTCGAGCCATCTATATTTGATGACTGTTGGTCCGGAAGTGGCCCAGCGCATCTTGCCGCCTCCGGTCCTGTAATCGCACGATCCGCAGAAGCGGAAGGTTCGATGCGCTGTTGGCTTAGCATAATTATCAAAGGGACACACCGTGACAACCAGTATTTCCCGCACTACCCGCCAAAGCATGAGGACTAGCGTAGCTATGTCCCATGTTCCCACCGAGCCGACCAAGCTCATAAAGCAGGCCCCCTCCATCTTCCAGCCAATGTCCAAAACTGCAACATACAGTTGGACTCCATCGTTCTCCAGTATAACAAAACATCATTGCCATTTCTGGTGATCTGCACCATCCATTGCCAACCAATTATACCACCAAAATGCCCGAAGGTCCATTTTCCAAAGATGTCATTCTTCCAAGCTGTAACCAATGCATGCCAGGCATGCTTTTCCAAAAACCATCAATGCATGGGCACAACGCCCCCAAATCATCCCACATGGGGAAGATGCAGCACAACGTGCCACCCAATAGATGAAACTGCGCCATCAATCATGAGGTGTCTTTGTCCCTCCGGGTTCTCTCCACCTGAAATGATATAAACAGCCTCCACAATGCATTAGTTATTAGTCTGATATGCTTGTGTTAGCAGCCAAACAACCAAATTCTTAATTACTTAGTGTTACAGTAGCTTGGAAACCACCTGTCCATCATTGCTGTAGCTGCATGTCATCTGCCAATAGCGTGACGGAAGGTGGGACATAAGGGGTGGAGCCAATGTATATACAGTAGATACCTTATTACCTTGATTGCCTTATTATTTGAGTTATTAAAGTAATTTACCATTCCTTTCGTTGTAACCAATAAACACAAGTTTTTATTTTGAAAATCATACATTTGCCTGGAGAGTCTTTTGAGGGAATGGTTGGTGGCAGCGTGAATAAAGTGTGTGTGAGACTGTGATGTGGCAGCTCCTTTGTGTGAGGAGGCTGTCACACTTAGTATGCTCTGTGTTACCTCGCATGGTAGCAAGTGTTGTGTCCTCCCCAAATATCAAGTAATTCTACTCCCTCACTCCTATGGAAACTCACTAATCATTACAAATTGGCAGACTCTACTAATTATAAGTATGAATGTCTGTGCCAATTAGTGATACAGTCTTCCCTATTGACAGACACTCTGTGAGACCCATAGATGTTTGTATAATTTTTTTTTTTTGGGGGGGGACACTATAGACCTAGGAGATGACTGTAAATAAAGGCTCACTTTTAGGGGCACATGTTCAGAGCCATTCATACCAGATTTGATTCACATTCTCAACTGAAAAAACAGTTGTTATCTGGAAGGGTAAACTTGCCAGCCACTCTACTTGGCATGTGCAATAAACAGAAGCTGTGGAACCATGCTGAGGTGGATGAAGCATTTCCTAAGCTTTCCGGCAATGACCAGTGAAATAACAGACTCCTGTGAATTTCTCAAGATGTGTGTGTGTAAAAACACACAGAACATGTTAATGTTTTTATTATTATTATTATTATTATTATTATTATTATTATTATTATTATTATTATTATTATTATTATTATTATTATCTTCCAAAAACTGCACAAGGAAAAGTATTGAATCTGCACAAGGAAGTGGGGGAGGAAAGTGCCTGCCACTGAAGACAGATTAATTACTTTTGTTAATTTAGGTACCTCCGTGTGTACAGCCCTTTCGATATGCTATATTTTATTCCTTTAAACTATGTTATTAAATCCACTATTCATGTAATCTTAGCATTCTGAAGTCTATGCTATACATTCTATTCCTACTATTGTTGTGTAGATTTGTGCATTATATTACTCCATATCATTTATTTTATTTATTTATTTTAAAATTAAAAATCCAATATTTGCATGTATTTTACATGTACAGGATGAGAGGGCAGAAAGAAGAGACAGTACCAACGGTAGGAAGTAGGAAAAGGCCTCAAAAGCATGAAGACAATTGCCCATAATAATAATACCAATAATAACAACCAAAACAATACTGTAATAATAAACTTTACCCTCCAATAACATCTTATGACGAATTACATAATCGGCTGATCACCAAATGACTTTCATCAATCAGCGTTGCCATTAATGAAATATACAATGCACCCAAACAGGTACTTAATTATTCTTTCACTATTTATTCACTTATTTAAACCTCTGAATTAATTCTTATAATAAATCCTTAATGTCATTGATTCTAGCTTGACCTGGTTTGAATTATTATAGAATGTTTCTTTATATAATATTTTCTTAAAAGGAAAACCTAGACAGCAAGCTATTTGTACCTAATGAATTTCAGATCCCTTTACATAAGGTAAATCCAAGTAGAACCAGCAAAATCTAAATTGTTTTAATGATTTATATGGATTATAATCTTTACACTAATACTTTTTGCAATTATATTATTTTTATTACATTCATTGTACTTTATTATTTATTTTTAATGTACAGTATATACATGTGCATGCACACACACATGTGCACACATGTATACCTGTACACGCCCACACACATATACATACATAAATATATATACAGCATATACTTATATTCTTATTCTTAATTGCTATTATTTTTTGAGATCTTTATATAGTACGGCAAATCAAATTAGAAACTTGCACTGTAAATGGTATTATTATATATATATCCTCTTATTGATATTAATAAAGAGCCTCAGCCAGCTAAACTTCTAACCAAAAGTAATTTAAAAATGGTGCCTAAGGAGCTTACAAGTAACCTGATATTGCACCAAAAACGTCTCTGAAGCTAACAAACAGCCCCACTTAAGCACCCAGGAATAAGGTAACCCAAGCTTTTTTTTTTTTTTAAACAGAGGGAAGGGATGCTAGCTGAAATTGCTCTCCCAGTACATGGTTCTTGTAGTCACCACTAAACGGGGAAGGGGGGGGGATTAAAATTCGATCCTTTCTGCAGTTGCCTAAACAGCCCCATAGTAAAATAAGAAAGATTGGACCCAATTCCCTTCAATTCCTGCCTGTAAACCTCAATTTAAATCCGATGTCTATTTATTTATTTATTTTAAAGCCTATGTATCTTCCCCTACTTCCCCTTTAAGGGAGGAAAATTGAACCCACAAAATGGCTGACGGGCTGTAGGAGAAGAGGGACAAAACAAAATGGCGCCGGCTGCTGAACCCTCAGCTCCCTTCGCCCTTTCTCCCTGCAAAACAACAATAAGACTCCTGTTAATGGGCACCAAAATACCCCCTAAAAATTGCTGCACTCGCAATAAACAAGGGAGAGAAGGAGTAAACAGAAGCTGATGCCTTCAACAATAAAACCTCCAGGTAATCCTTATTTTACAACAAACCGGGGGGGGGGGTCGCTCCTACAAAAACTCACCCTCCCTACAATTTAGCCCTAATACTCCCCATTAGCCAACAGCCTCCCGCTGCAGCATGGCGTCCTTTTGCCCCTTTATTTATTTTAAAAGAAAAAGGTTAATATGCCCCCAATTTTATCAGTACGACGCCAATTAACAAGGGAAAATGCAACAGAAAAGGCTTGGGAGGGAGCTCAAGGCTACCTATCCCTCCATCAGAATCAAGCGATCCTTTGCAATTTGCAAGTTCAGTCATCTCCAACCTCACTCCATGCTGCCAGAAGCGAAAGAGGACAAGCCGAGGGCTGTCCCCTCCATATAAGGGTCAGCCCTCACCCGTCATGTGGCCCAGCTGGCTTGCTTCTTCCGGAGCCAGGAGAGCAAAGCCGCTGTGCATTTCGAGGGCGCGGTCACGCCCCTCCTGCACGCGAAATCGTCTTCGGACAAACGCTGGCTCTTCGGCTTGGAAACAGGGATGAGCACCATGCCCTAGAGTCAGACACAACTGGACTAAATGTCAAGGGGAACCTTTACCTTTACCTAGTGTGACAGAGTAATTTACTTGCCATATAGATCTATCAGTGTAAGGAGAAAGGATGAAGGGGAGAGAAGGAAGCAGTAATGTGTCGCCTTATCGAAATAAGGTACCTGTCATTCCCGAAATACTCTTTAAGCTATGATATATGTTCTTTGCCAAGGGAGAAAAAGACATTTTTACCCCAATGAAAGCAGATCCTTTTAAACAGAAAGGGTTACAATAAGACCATATTTCCTGGCTAAAGATGGCTGGGCAAGAACAATGAAATCCAGTGGATTGGATCTGCATGATGCCTCTCAGTGTAGCTATGGATACTTATAAAATACGCACATTGCATCTTGGAGAGTGTCATGCATGTCATTAGTGCAAATCCAAGCAAAGGCAGTTAGGCTTTATTGCCCACGTGATGACTTACAAGCAGGATTTTGACTTTGGCTCACCACTGGTGGTGATCACAGATTAATTGTGTGAGATAACAAGAGGGGACAAAAGACAGCGAGCTAAGCGCTCACATTAAGGAACAGAATCTCAGTAGACAAGAGAAAATGGACAATGAAAAATATGGTTGGAGGGATAGAGATGGGCAGCTTGTTGTTGATTTGCTGATGGGCAGGTTGTTGATTTGCTAATGCTGTTCCTATTGTCTCTCATTGTTGGCCATGCTGGAACTGACAGGCATTGAAGAGGAGGATGAAGCAATCATTTTCAATTTCTGTCATTACTGAATTTAAGCCTTAAATTTCTTTGGTCTCAAATACATGATCTGAACATTTTGGTGAATGCTTCAAAGATTGAACTAAGACACTTTTCCTGCCCATTTGTATAAGTGCACTTACTCTCAGCATAGAGAGGACTACGTTGTATCTGCCTGCTGTATAGGTGTTAAACAGGGGAATCATCTAAGAAAAAAAGTGGCAACCCAATTTAAAAAGGAATGGTTTTGCCTACTGGGAAGAAGGATAGTAGGTGAGAGACCAATGTAACCTCATGTGATTGGGATCCTTGTAATCTGAGAGCAGCCACTTAAAACCCCTTATTTCATGTCCTTGCTAAGCATGCCTTTGTGGGTGGACTGAAAAGAGGACCTCCACTGATCTCAAAAGCCAGGGGTGATTATATAGGAATATCCTATGGAAATCGGAAGAAATTTGCAAAGTTTGCAAAATTCTTAGGAAAATGAACTGATATAAAATCATTTCCATCTGTAGTTGCAGGTCAGCAATGTCCAGAGGGCCAACTTGCATTTGCCCACCTCTTGTGTAAACTGTAGAATTTATTTTGCCATCAGACAATGAGAAAGTAGTCATAACCATCACCATAACATGTGCTTAATTCACCAAATGAAGAAGAAAAACTTGGTTGGTTGGTTGGTATACCACCATTTGCACATTGAAATGCATTATTCTGAGCAGTTCACAGCATAACAATATAGACTTCTGTCAATAAATGTATAAATGAACAATATAAGGAGTAAAAACAATGGAAGAAATTATAATTGTAATAATAGAAGGCATTTATAAAGGATGAAATAAGAGGACAAGATATAACATAGCAATAATCATAGCCTTTAAAACTTACTGTCAAGTTTCAGGGAAGGGGGTTGTAATGAATAATAAGTGCATCCCATTGTACATATGTTGTCCATTCCCATAAACAAATCTGGTACAGATGTGCTCACATGGAGAAACAATGGCCTGTCCCCTATCAGTGTCCATGTAAGATTTGCATAACTTGCCAAAGCTAATTGTGGCCAATTGACAAGGTACTGGAACATGTCTTGGTCATGTGCCTATTGTGCAACCAAGATGTGCCACAACGCGGCATCAACTATCCACAGAAAGCTACGTAAAACTTGCATGAACTTCAATAGGATTCCAGACCTGGTAGGAACCATGAAATGATTGCGAGGATTGTTGTCACAGGCAACAAATTCTTAAGGTTAACTGGCCCTAAACACAGCGATCATTCAACCATTAGGGTAAGTGGAGTGTCATCCACTTTAGGCTAAAGCTACGCCTGGGTAACCCCTTTTCACTGTTTTCTAATTTAAAGAAACCAGAAGGTCTCTGTAGGTGTGTTGTTTTGAATACTTGCCTGTCTGAGTTCATGTGTGCTTTTGTGAGTATGTGTGTGTAAGAGAGAGAAGGGGAGGGGGGAGGGAGAGAGAGCGAGAGAGAGCGCTCCCACTGACCCTGGTACAGCTGTGGTTTCTGCCTTCCCAGCCATAAAGGATACCAGCCGATATCCTAGTACTGCTTTTTTGAACGTGTTAGACCACAAACCATCATGAACCAACTGGAAGGCTGAACCAGTTTAGGATTCAGTCATTGGTTTGTTCTCAGGGTACCTACTCCTGTCATGTTGATGCCACCACCCAACTCGGCCTGCTGCCTCCACAGCCTTTCACCTAAGCAGGGGCACATGCACACAGGTAGCAGCAGGCCTGGCTTCCACGCTAGGAGTTCAGGAGTTCCTTCTAACTGTGCGCATGTGCCCGCTGCTCAACTGACAAGCAGGCCCCTGCATATAAGCAGGTTGTTGCTGCTTCTGCACAGGCGCCCACCTGTCATCCGAGCAGCAGGCACATGTGCACAAGCAGCAGGCCTGGTTGCCTCTCAAGATGGAAGTGGGAGTGGCTTCAAGACAATGTCGGGAGGTGACAGGAGCAGTGGGACAGGTAAACATCCCATTTTGACAAAGTAAAACAACGCACTCAGGGGGGGAAAGTTTAGCACTTTGTTTTGTCTCCGCGAAATGGAATCCCCAAGCCAAACCACGAACTGAATCACAAAGCAGCCCAATTCGTTGTGTTTTTTTTCCCTGGTTCGTGGTTCAGTTCATGCCCATCTTTGTGTGCTTCCAAACACTGTAGTCTTAAGTGATGACAGGCAGAACAGATTTTGGGAGGGGTGCTGTGACATCCTGATTTTTCCCCCCTAGATGAGAAATTAGGTCAACAGAAATGGCATATAAAAATAATCGTTACGTCTTCTGAATTCTATGCCCTCCCAGTTTTTTTTTTCCAGATATGAAGCCCTTAGAAGCATTTTACCAGTCCCTCCATCTGGTAGGCCTCTGGGACCACTGAACATAGCTTGCCCAAGATGTCACAAGCAGCAGGGCATGCAATTCCATCAGACAGACACACACACACACACACACACACACAAAAACACACACACACACACACACACACACAGAGAGCAATTTTGGGTGGCTCCTCTCGCAAGAGACACTGTGGGGATTTTAACCCCTTGATCTACTGCCAAGAGCTCCTACTCACAGAGTAGTGTGTTGGATTTGTTTTTTTTTTTAAAAAAATTCAGTGTGCTTTATTTAACTCTCTTAAATTCCACCAAATGCAAAATTCAATATTGTATGACTTTGTTCGGCACAGCATTGCCACACCAGTCCTTGGGAGGTGCTATGAGCTGTTGATTAGTTGTTTCATGTTGTGGCGCATATGCACAATCTATTTTGGCACCTTGGAGGGAAACATAACAGCAACAGCTGTTTGGCATCACAACTGAAGTTCTATACAACACTTCAAAGTAATTGAAATGTCTCTGTGTGGGTTATTTTATTTTATTTTATTTTTGTAAAGGACTTGTTTCTAAAGCTGTCACTGTTTGAGCAGAATATGGTTATTGAACTGATGTGGAGCTAATTCTCTGCTCAATGTCATTATTCCAGTGCACTCAGAGAGTCAAGTAATACTGCTGAATAAAAATAGTGCTCACACGTAAGGGTGTGTGTGACTTTTCCAGACAATGATACAAAGAGTTTTAGATTTAGGCTGCAGACAACTCACAACTCCAAATAACCCCTAATGATCCCCTTCCCCTCAACTTCACCTACAAACTGGTAAGCAAGAAAATATATTCATCTTCAGTTCCTTAAAAGAACAAAAAGCGTGGTATAAATGCCCACATAATTGTGCAGAAGGTACTTATTAAATAAGGGGCATGCTTACTAGCAACTGTGAGGCTGTATAGATGCATACTATTACTCCCCATATGAGCCTTCTCGGCACTTAAGATTGTCAGAGGAGACCCTTTTCTCAGTCCCATTGCCAGCACAGGCATGGTTGATGGGGACATAAGAGAGGGCCTTCTCTGTGGCAGCCCCCAGATTATGGAAGGCTCTTTCTTGGGAGATCACGATGGCCCCTTCCCTTCTATCCTTCTGTGACAGCTGAAGACCCATCTTTCAAGGCAGGCTTTTAGCAATCATGATTTAAGTTAAAATATTTCTTAATGTTTACTTGCTTTTAACTATGCAATTGAATTTTTCTTAGCATATACTGTAGTTTAGTTGCTTTTTTTAAAAAAAATGTTTAACTTATTATGTTTTCAATTCTGTTCTTTTTAATATTGTGAGCTGCCTTGGGTCCCCTTACCAGGAGAAAGGAAGCTTATAAAACACACACACACACACACACACACACACACACACACACACACACACACACACACACACACACACACACACACACACACACACACACACACACACACACACACACACACACACACACACACACACACACACACACACACACACACACACCTCTCTCCTTCTCCATTATGGCTGTGGGGTCCCAGGAAGGGGTACCATACTGATGCTGAATTTCACTTCCCTCTACACAGATTTTGACACCAGTAATGGCTCTCCAGTCTTTCCCCCAGCTCTTCTCATAGGGATGGCTCTTTATATGCTGCTGAGAACCATGAGCAAATCTCTCTCTCTCTCTCTCTGAGGATTGTGGGGCTGTGTGAGTTTGTATGCCCATGTATGTACAGTGGGGTCTCGACTTACGAACTTAATCCGTATTGGAAGGCAGTTCTCAGGTCGAAAAGTTCTTAAGTCGAATCTGCATTTCCCATAGGAATGCATTGAAAACCATTTAATCCGTATCTGCTCTTTTCGTCCATAGAAACTAATGGGAAGCTGCTATTCCGCCTTCTGCCACTCGAGGGGGATATGTTTTTTCTTTTTTCCTTTTAACCTAAGATGACTTAGCTTTTAAAAAAAGGGAAAAAAAGAGTTCGTAACTCGAATCTAAGTTCGTAAGTCGAGTCCATATATTCCTATGAGAGCAGTTCGTAAGTCGAAATGTTCGTATGTCGAACTGTTTGTAAGTCAAGACCCCACTGTACAGTATATGTGGGTGTCTGTGGCTCCAACCCCCCAAGAAGCTTTGCATAGCAGCCTTTACTCCCCAACAGGTTGTTCCCCTCTCATAGAGGGGGAGGCTTCTTCTAGTGGAATCCTTGCTGTTCTACACAACAGTGCTTTCCAGGCAGGCATCTGTGAGGATAGACTGATCCTGACTAGACATGGGGAGGAATACAAAAATGAATCACGCTATTCGTTGAAAATCGCTAGTTCATCAGATATTTCTCCCTTCATATTTGTAAGTTCCAGAGGCCCCAACAATTATGAAGGGGCAAATATAAACATTTCATATTTGTCCATTCATAGGGGATTCCTTCTTTGTCTATGCCCACTCAGATCAGCTGTTCCTCAGGGACATAGGCAGAGAGAGAAGGCTAGGCTGCCCAAAGGGAAGCCCCCTCACCCCTTGGCTTTGCAAAGACCTTCTCCATTTCAAGAACACCCTCAGAACAACGTATGGATCTCTCAGTACCCAGCTGCCTCCTGCGCATCTCTTTCGGCTAAAGTCGGTCTTGCTCAATCAGTCGGTGGCCTCTCAAGCAGCATCTTCTTCATCCCTTGCAGGGAGGCTGGAGAATGCCCAAGCTTCACTGCGTATGCTGAGCGGGTCCAGTTGAAGGCGTTTTACTTCCTGAAGTGCAGCTCAAGGTAGTGCCCCATTCCAGGGCTCAGAGGGCTATGTTTTAAAAGGAACTTGTTGCATTGCTAACTCCTTCTGGATAGCCTGGTTGCCATTCTCATAATTATTGTTATGTTTGCAGAAATAGAGAAATATAGTTCAATGCCCTAGTAGCCAATTCTGATATTACACCTTGGAAATATTTATAACAATGCAGTAATACCCAAAGCATAGCTAGCTGGACAGCTCAATGAGGGGGACCAGCCTGGCAGAGAGCAGGGGTTCCTGTCCCCACCCTATCTTGTAGGTGAAGTGAAGGTCTGTGCGGTTTATTTGGTCCCAAAAGGCCCCTAGAAGAAGAAGAAGAAGAAGAAGAAGATAATAGCATATCACTCTGTAACTAGGAAACCCTGGAAAGGGTTGCCGTTGAATTCAAAGACCAGCAGTCACAAGATCGAATCCACGCGATGGAGTGAGCTCCCACCGCTTTTTCCCAGCTCCTTGCCAACCTAGCAGTTCAAAAGCATGCAAATGCAAGTAGATCAATAAGGACCACCTCGGTGGGAAGGTAAACAGCGTTCCGGGTCTAAGTCGTGCTGGCCACGTGACAACGGAAACTGTCTTCGGACAAACGCTGGCTCTACGGCTTGGAAATGGGGAGGAGCACCGCCCCCTAGAGTCGAACACAACTGACTAAAATGTCAAGGGGAACCTTTACCTTTACCTTTACCAACAGCCCATACAGTGGACCCTCTACTTACGGAATTAATCTGTATTGGAACGGTGGCTGCAGGTCGAAAAGTCTGTAGGTTGAGTCTCCATTGACCTACAATGCATTGAAAACCGATTAATGCCGTAACCAGCTGTTTTTGTTCCGTTTTTGTTCCATTTTTGTTTGTCTTTTTCTGGTCTATATAAGTCGATTCTCTGGCTGCAAGTCGAATCTAAATTTTGCGGCCAGAGAAGTCTGTAACTCGAAAAGTCTGTAAGTCGAGCCGTCTGTAAGTCGAGGGTCCACTGTAGGTGTAAGTACCTAAATACAATATAAACTGACTGGAAAGCTGAAAGAGATGGACAACCTGGATGAGAAGCCAGGGGTTAGAAGTTGGATTCTTCATTGTGCTTCCTTGGAGAAAAGCCAACCTGTGTGATCTCGGGCAAGCTGCACAGTCCCAGAGCACTCGCAGAAGGCTGGGAAACCAGCTCTGTGGAAACCCTGAAAAGGAATGTCATGTGAGAATCAACATGATAGAAAGCAATTACTATTAGTAGAACCAGAAAGTGCTTCCCTTGAAATTCAGGTGTCTGAAATCCAGCAATGGAACTTCTGCTGATGATACATAGCCTTTTGCAATCTTTTAGAGAGGGAGATTGATGTCTCATATATTCTCATCAGCATGCCAGAACATGTCGTTCCACATTTTATCTTGGGAATAATATGTAGAGATTAGAAATTCATTATTTCTCTATTTATTTCCACTTCTGAGCATTCTCTAACTCACTGTTCTGACTTCTTCTGAGAAAATCAAACTCAAGGTGGTGGTTTGGAAAAAGAAATAAAAATGAGAGAAACTACAACAACTACAACAAAAGATTACAAAGACTCAAATATTTCCACCTAAATTATCTGGTCAAACAATATTAAAATACTGTAAAATCCGATAACATTTTGAACAAAAATCGAGTCCCTCGCCTATTAAGGGTGCAGAGCTGGAGCCTTCAGAAGATCATCCTAAGGCATAAGAAAGTAGCCAAGAAAGAGTCTGAGGCTGCAGGATGAAAGATCATCAGTTGAGACCACCCTGTTTCAGTAGCAGGATGGCACAACTTTCTCTATGGTGCTCCAGTAGTGGAAGGAAGTGTAAGAATCCTTGGTGTGTTAGAAACGATCAGAGAGAAACTTTGGATCACATTTGCCTCTATGAGCTTCCTTGGGTTTTAAGATCATGCACGGAAGTCAAGCCAGCTACCCGTGTGCATGCGCTGTGCCTGCTGCTCAGCCGTCAGGCAAGTTTGGGCACACAGGGAGCAGCCCCCGCTTCTGTGTAGGGACCAGGCCTGCTGCCTTTCTGGATGGCATCAGCAGAGGCTGCAGGCCTGGTCCCTATATACAGAGGTGTCAAGGCAATGGCCTTCTTTAACGTTGTTCCCAAGCCGTGCAAGTCCCAAAAAAGCCTGCTCTTCGCTGTCCTTGTGTGTGTGTGTGTGTGTGTGTGTGTGTGTGTGTGTGTGTGTGTGTGTGTGTGTGTGTGTGTGTGTGTGTGTGTGTGTGTGTGTGTGTGTGTGTGTGTGTGTGTGTGTGTGTGTGTGTGTGTGTGTGTGTGTGAGAGAGAGAGAGAGAGAGAGAGAGTGAGTGAGTGAGTGAGTGAGTGAGTGTGTTTCATGGAGTTGCTTTACATTGTTGTTTTTAATTTTGCTTTTATACCTGCTTTATCTATCAGTTGTAGTATTATATCTGCTTAATTGTTTTGTAATACTGTAATCATTCCTTGTTTTAGCCCTTAATACTATTTGTTTGAATATTGCAAACTGCCCCAGGTCCTCTTGAGGAGAAAGGTGAGGTAGAAATCAATCAATCAATCAATCAATAGGTTCAGTACAGAACCGATCCATCATTCCTAAAAAATGGGAAATTAGCTTCTTTTCTCCTTTCTCCTTTCTCCTTTCTCCTTTCTTCTTCTTCTTCTTCTTCTTCTTCTTCTTCTTCTTCTTCTTCTTCTTCTTCTTCTTCTTCTTCTTCTTCTTCTTCTTCTTTGTTTAAGACCCAGAATTCCCCAGCAGTGACAGGCTTGTTGTGGGATTCTGCATGTTATATTTTTAAAAAAGAGTACACTTTAAAAGCTGTGTTCATTATGCCCTCAAAGTACAGGAGAGGAAACCACTACAACAGTCCTGAATATGTCATAGTGGGGGGGAAAGGGGGAGAATGGAGGTAGGAAAACTTCTAACCTGTTTCCATTCTGGCTAACAAAAGCCTGACAGAGCATCTACACAGAACACCCCTTCCTCTCAATTCTTCTCAGCCTCCCCACAGGATGGCTTTGCCTAGCTTCAGTACATTGAGGAGTACAGAGTCATTTCAGCCATGGCGTGTAGATAAGATCTTCATTTAATGTGTGTAGTAAGGCCATCACTAGGAGTCACCTCTACAACACATAACTGTGGCAGAGGTTTCACTGTTTGCTCTAGATTGGGTTCATTTCTATTATAACACCTTTTTTCCCAGTACATATTTGCAATGACTACCATGTGGAGCCAATATTTCTTCCATCAAGATCACAGTGGAAGGAGGGGGGGAAAGAGGGAGGAAATGGGCATACATACATAGGGTAAAATAGAAAAATGTTTTCCTTTAACACAACATTCCCTAGCTCCCCAACCTTTTCTTTTCAGGCTAAAAAATAGAAAAAGCAATAGCTTGAGAGGTACATTTTCAATCATCTTAAAATGCCCTTTTACCCTAGTAATTTACTTTCAGACAGCGCATGCATTTTAAATGAATACTTTGATAACATTAAAAAAAAGAGAGAGGGGGGAAAGGAAAGTGGTTAAAAAGTGAAATGAACACATCACGTTCGAAAGATGAATTAGGTTCTGGGGGAGGAGGATAGAGGTTGTCTGAATCATACATAACTGATCTATAACTCATGATGATGATAACAGTGACAATGAAAATAATGACAGGAAGCTGGTCAGGAGACAGATGGAGAACTACCCATTTTGCAAAGTCACTTATCACTGAAACAGGAGCTAGGAGCCAGTGAAGGCCAGTGACAAAGCTGAACAATAAAAACAGCCCACTTTCCCACATTATCTTATGATTTTACTGCCAAGCTGGTTGGGAGCTTCTGGGAATTGTGATCCAGAGAGAGAGAGAGAGAGAAAGAGAGAGAGAGAGAGAGAGAGCAAATTTCCTAAGTGCTGGAAATTCCTAAGGGGTGTATGAATTGTATTCTTGCAGTGAAAGCTAGTCTACCTAGAAAGAAGTCCTATTGAGTTCAATAAGACTCGCTTGTAAGGTAAAGGTTCTCCTTGATATTTAGTCCGACTCTAGGGTGCGGTGCTTATCCCTGTCTCCAAGCCATAGAGCCAGCGTTTGTCCATAGACAGTTTCTGTGCTCACGTGGCCAGCATGACTAGACACGGAATGCCGTTTTACCTTCCCACTGTGGTGGTCCCTATTTATCTGCTCACATTTACATGCTTTCAAACTGCTAGGCTGGCAAGAGCTGAGACAAGCGACAGGAGCTCACTCTGTCGTGTGGATTCAATCTTACGGCTGCTGGTCTTCTGACCTTGCAGCACAGAGGCTTCTGCGGTTTAACCCACAGCACCACCATGTCCCATTGTGTTGTTGACTATTGCAATCCTACATAAGTCTTCTGAGGAGACTCCTTTGGAACTTGACCCACACGAAACATGCAAAGGATTGCAGACTGAATGGCTGAAATCCAGTGGCAAGTCCTAACTATCTGAATCAATGAAATGTTCACAATTGTTGACTTACCAGATACCCACTGATTCAAAAGGCCTTTTCTGGTTGCAACTTATTACTAGGTTCCAGCCACTGTCTCAAAGGTGATCAAATTAACTGCCCATGAAACTTTCCCCTGTCCAGCTCTAGACACACAGAATGTTGATGGAAATAACATCATTTTGAAGAATTACTTATTTTATATGCTATTTATTTATTTTGATTAAACCTTTCCTCCAAAGGAGATGAAGGTCAATACAGTGGTGCCTCGCATTATGATGTTAATTCATTCCAACGAAATTGCTGTAGAATGAAAATATCGTAATGCGAAAATAAAAAGCCCATTGAAACACATTGCAACCACTTCAGTGCGTTCCAACGGGCTGAAAACTCACTGTCCAGTGAAGGTCCTCCATAGGGCGGCCATTTTCGGTGGCTGTCTTGCGAGGAATCCATCCCAGAAAACAGCAGGGAGTCATTTACCCGGAGGCCATTTTGAAACCACCAATCAGCTGGAGGGAAATCGTCGTTTTGCAAAGAATCGGTTCCCGAAGCAGGGAACCGATCATCGCAAAGTGAAAAAAAACCATTCAAGCCATCGTTTTGTGATCGCAGTTGCAATCGTAAATGAAATTAGAGGTGATGGATTTAGTTAGGGACACAACATTATTGAACGTTTAAACTTTAACCTCCCACTTCCTGCAGAGGAGTCTGCTGTAATATGGGTCAGGAGTTGTGAATCTCACCTGTCTTCCACTCCTGACCTTACATGGGTGAGTCCCAAGCCCTGGATCCATGCTGTCCTCTAGACAGCCCATTCCTGGTTGGCAAAAGACTGGGTGACATTCCCAGGCTGCCCCTATCCAAGTCTCTTGAGAGTGGTGCCCCGCTAGACGCTTACCCCGCATGACGTGGAAATCGCTTAACGATGGTTCTAATGGTTTTTTTATTCACGTTGATTTTCAGCCTTCTTTGCGAATCGTTTGTTCGCTTTATGATGATTTTTCCAGTTCCGCAAAATGGCTTTCCTCCGCAAAATGGCTTCCATCCCTTCTCAAAATGGCTGCTTTCTGGAGGGAAGCTTCGCATTACAGAGATATTGAAAAGCTGATCAGCGGTTCTCTATGGGCAATCTTCACTGGACGATGAGGTATTTCCCCCATTAGAACGCATTGATCAGTTTTCAATGCTTTGTTTTTCACTTGACGACGATATCGCTTAACAGCGATTTTCCTGGAATGGATTATCATCGTCAAGCGGGGCACCACTGTATATATATTAGTGATTGACATATTTGATATTTATTGATATATGCTCGGGATTGGTGTATTTTTGGAGGACCTGTAGTGGGACCTTAAAGCTTAAATGCTTGTCTGTATGTGGGGCAAAGAGCTTACCAAAGGCTACCTCCATGGCTTTTGTGGGTAGTGTGTAATGGGGGGGTGCTTATTGGTGAGTTCCCAAAAAACATCCTTCATTCCCTTTATGGACTACAGGTTGCCGACTCACAATGCTACCCTGGCCCCAACTAATGAAATCCCAAGTCCAAACATAAATCCATCTGACAAATAACTGGTGTTTTCCTTCTGGGGTGACATCTAAGCTAACTCGCAAATACATTCAACTTAATTGGACTGGGGCCCTTTTGGAGAAATAAAGGGCATGGGGGGGGGCTTCTTGCCTCCATCTGAGTCCTTGTTGCTTCCTTTCCCAGGTCATTCTTTAAGGCATACTGTGAATGAATGAGATATGGACGAAGCACTCAGATTTGCAGGGTTTCCTCTTGCACATACCTTGTGCACTGAACTCCAAGCATAGGAGGAGGGGTTAAACCACCTGTCCCACCAGTGCATGGGGAATGTTGAATAGTCCTGCTATCTGAACTAAGTGCCCACTATCAAACCTCTCAGCTAAGCAAAGATCTGGCTACTACCATGAATTGCAGCCACAGCTGTGGGTGCTCCTCGTCCCACCTCACAGTGGAGTGAATGGCTGCTCCCATCCTTAAGGCTTCATCATAGAGTAGCCAAGAATGTCTTGGGAAATCTATGCATGCCCTACAGATCAGGTCCATTATTGAAGAAATGAAAGATCCCTCTACAGTTGAGTGTGAACTGTCACTCCTCCATAGATTAAGAATCTGGGAAGCCATTTGTCCCATGAACATGCCAGCCTAGGCCTCCTCAGCCTGTTATTCTTGTTGTTGTTATCATCCTCATCCTTATCCTTCTTATCCAATTCTCTGTTCAGCAGACTGAACATGTCAATAGCCTCTCCAAATCTTTACCTAGCCACTGGATGGAGATGATCTCCCGATGGCATGTCTGTTCATCAAACAGAGAACATTGTCTGTTCATCAAAGAGAGAAGAGACCCTGCAGTGGCACTGAATTATATCCTGTACAGTGGGGTCTCGACTTACGAATGGCTCGACATACGAACATTTCGACTTACGAACTGCTCTCATAGGAATATATGGACTCGACTTACGAACTTAGATTCGAGTTACGAACTTTTTTTTCCTTTTTTTAAAAGCTAAGTCATCTTAGGTTAAAAGGAAAAAAAGAAAAAATATCCCCCTCTAGTGGCAGAAGGCGGAATAGCAGCTTCCCATTAGTTTCTATGGACGAAAAGAGCAGATAGGGATTAAATGGTTTTCAATGCATTCCTATGGGAAATGCAGATTCGACCTGAGAACTTTTCGACCTGAGAACTGCCTTCCAATACGGATTAAGTTCATAAGTCGAGACCCCACTGTATCTGGTACTGATGGATACTGCCAGACATTAACCCCAGGGGTGACTTTGGACACATGACTGAGAAAAGGCCATTGAGGGTAAGGTGCCATTCATTATGTCTGACTGATGCCCAGTGCAGGAGGCATACCTGTGTGCCACCATGGGCAGCTGCTTCCAAGGCCAGGAGGCAATGCTAGCTGACTCCTGGCACTCTAAGGTACACCAATGCCAAAAAAGGGGGGTGCCTGTTAAGTCTGACTCCCCCAGACCTCCCAGACCACTGGCTGTGATTTCAACCCCATTGGGCTGGCTATGGGCCAAGCAAGTAGCCACCATTGTGGCCAAATCCTAATATCCTTGACTCAAATCTGCATTGATCCACTTGCCACCAGTAGCTTCCATCACAACCCAACTGAGTTCAGTGGAACCTATGTGCCCATTATAGACTAATAATGGAAATCTTGTGTGTCTGTTCAGAAGTAAAGTCCCGTTGAACTCAAGAGGCCTTACTCCCAGGTGCATTGGTATAAGACGGTGACCTTTGCCTCTTGTACAACCTAAACAAATATACAATGGGATCTTTTATCCAAAAATAAACACAAAATTTAGAACGTGCCTCGCATATTAAATATGATGCTGCCACCCGTTCAAACAAATTAGTTGACTAATTGATACAATTAGTTGGCTAACTGCATGAATTTTAACAGATTGATCCATTAAATTTGCATATTAATAGTATAATAGGTTTGCTACAGGAAAAACACGCACTAGGTCTGCATTCCTATACACATTTACCTGGTCATTAAATTCTGTTGAACTCAGTGGGGTTTATTTCCAAGCATTCCTCTCTAGGATGCACTGTGATTCCTTGTTTTTCTTTGATGTCGGGGTCTTTCTTTTCTGTGAGTGAGAAAAATGTTCTCTTGCAGAAGGGTGTCAGTCCTCTCCAATTGTTTCAGCACTTACAAAAACAATAATTCACTTTAAAACAAAAAGACTTTACCAGAGCACATTTTCAATTGAACTAAACATTTTAAACTAAAAAATCTCAGTAGCTGATGAAGCACGCATTTTCAAACCCAGGTGCAACATGTGGTGTATGCTTGGGGGCTAGGATGCAGGTCCTTGTGTACGCACTTGTGGACATGTGTGCATACGTGCATACACATACACAGACAAATATTATTACAAATGTGAATGTTCTCACCCCATCTGAGAATTAAAAAAAAAAACACTGCTTGATTCCAGGCATGACTTCTCGACTGCAAACCACAGTGCAACCGCTTTTAGCCATGCCCAGTGAATAATCAACCGGGCACATTACCAGAACATTGAGGAAGCGGGCACATTACCAGAACATCGACTAAATACTGAAAACCTAATTTCAAGAAACCAAGTAATGTGTGCGAGTTAAATGTGTTCTCTTTTGATAAGGACCAACTGGACTCAGCCCCATGGGGTCATCTCATCAAAATAGTGGACTGTGGATTTTGTTTTCCGAAACAAACCCTCTGCTTTATGAAAGCATTTTCTTTCTTAGAGTCACTTCTGCTCCTATCACAAGCCAAACAAGGAAGCATGTCCTTTCCATAGTTTACCTGAAAGGAGCCAAGATATTGGAAACATTAGAAAAGCTGGATAGCTCGGTGGTTTAGGGAGCCAGAGGTTGGGAGTTCAGTTCCCCAGGGTGCCTCCTTGACAGGGGCTGGATTTGATGATCCTTCCGGCTCTGCAGTTCTATGATGATGATGATGATGATGATGATGATGATGATGATGATGATGATGATGATTATTATTATTATTATTATTATTATTATTATTATTATTATTATTATTATTATTATTATTATTATTATTATTATTATTATTATTATTATTATTATTATTATTATTATTATTATTATTATTTTATTTAAAGGCTTACAGAGATTTGAGGTTGCTCAGGAAAAAAAAAACCTTTCACGTCTACCACTACTCAGAGCTTGGGAATTCCCCTTTTCGGCTATAAGATCCAGAATTCCTGAATGAGCATGGGCAGTAGCTCAGGGATTCTGGGAACATTTCTCCACAAAAGCAGGTTTTCTGCTTTCTACTCTTTTACCCAGCTCCAAGGTCAAGAAATTTAACTTGGGACAGGAGAAGATAGACTAAAGCAGTGTGCGATAAGTGGTTATAATGTCAGAGCAGGACTTATGAAATCCATGAGCAAATCTCCATTTAGCTATGATGCCAAAAGTACAAATGGTTGCCATAGGGATAAAATGGAGATGGGAGGGAGAAGAGACCATGTGTGATTCCTTGAGCGTCCTGGAGGACATGCAAGTTATAAATAGGAGCAATCAATAGTTCAAGATTTGAACTTGAAATTAAATATACATTTTCTCTAACACCATATCCCCTCCAATTGTTTATTCAGTATTCATCTAATCAGAGTTTACACCATTCAGTCAGTACAAATAACCATTCATTAAAAGATAGGTAAGAAGATAGGTAGGAAGGCAGAAGAGATTTAATTCCTCTTTTGTTCCATTCTGGTGGAGAATTTTAAAAAATACCTCTCTCTCTCTCTCTCTCTCTCTCTCTCTCTCTCTCTCTCTCTCTCCCCCCCCCCCCTCACTTGTGTAAAGGCATATTATTTTCTGTCAGGATCAAGAAGAGTTATTATGTTTGCGAGAATGACTTTTCCCCCCCACAAGTATTGCAAATTACCGAAGTTGGGCAAACCTGTGATAGCCGCTGCTTTGTTCCATGGACTTTTGAGAATTGGAAGTATTGGATGAATAAATGTGAAAGCAGTTTCCTCCTATTTGTAGATATAACAAGCACAACGCGGGGTTCAGTTCTTTGGAAATAAATTAAATGATATGATCCATATAATATAATTTTAGAAGTATAAAACTCGATGGTCTGTTAGCTAATACAAAGAGGAAAGTGAGAAGTTACAATGGGAGACCATAGGCCAACGAGAATCTCTCTTAACTCCAGTTGAAGAGAGGCCATTCCAATTGAGGCAGACAGCAGTAAAATGGGGGGTGGGACGGAAATCCCTTTATCAATAAAACAGGGTAACTCATGTGTACCTGAACAATGTAATGTGGACTGGTGGTTTAGCAGTTTAATTTCCTGCCTGGTTTCGTCATTTGGAGTCTGTCCTAAAAGGAGCCTTGAACACCACTCTACTATTTGTTGAAGGAAGAACATGGTCTCTCAGTCATCTGTATATATCCCGTTAATAGACGATACATATTCAAAAGGAGCATTGCTGGGTACTTCCTGGGTACATCACAGCAGGGTTTATGCATTAAATACTGAATCTTCCACAGTGTTACCATTAAATAAAATTGACTGGCTGGTGATGCAACCCTGGGTTTGCCAGTACCTTCTCTGCTCAGTGAATGCCCCTCATGTGTTTCTTGCAGTCCTGCCATTGCACAGACACCACGTAATGAATCAATTATCCTCCCTCATCTAATCCTCCTCACTTCTCAAATGTCATTTTCTTTCAAACAGGGAAGGAAAACATCTTGTGTGTTAGAAGATATTCTAATCAGCCACCTGATTGCAAAATAAGTAAACTGCTCTATGTTATGAAGTGTGAGGAACAGAAGAGAAAAAAAATAATTTACAGTTAGGACATTTGTATCATGAACCTTAACGAGGGTTGATTTAAAAAGTAAGAGAATTTGTCTCATAAGCAGTAATTGGAAAGCAGTCTATTAAACAACCAGCTTTAATTGTCTTTTATATTTGTTCAGAAGTGCTAACTGAATTCTTATAATGGTGGGGTGTCTGCCCTATGGAACTTAGATTAGAAATGTAAGTAGCTGTGTGAGAGGCAGGAGGAGTTGGGTCTGGAGACTCTCATTCTCCTGACAGACCTGCCCACCAAGTGGAACTCCACCTACACCATGGTGTCCCGCCTGGTGGAGCAGAAGGCCGTTTTGGAGGAGATCATGTCCTCCATGCCCATTCTGCCCGGGGGGGGGGGAGAGGTGGGCATCACTGCCATGGATTAGCTGGCCCTCTCCCAGATGGTGAAGGTGCTCAAGCCCTTCCTGGAAACCACGGATATCTTGTGTGGTTATACAGCAAGCCTGGGACAGGTCATCCCCCTGATTCATGCCCTCGATTGATCCCTGGAGACTGCTGTGGCACCAGGATCCTCCTTCCTTCCACAGACCAGGGCTTTTGGTGAAGAGGTTGCAGGCAGGTGTGCAGAAGCAACTCCATCCTGTCTACAGCGACAGAGCTTACCACATGGCCTGACTGTGTGATCCTCGAAGGGGGGGGGGCTTGGCAGGATGGACTTCAGACCTCAAGGATTGGAGAACAGAGCTCTCCACTGAAATCTGCAGGCTGTTGGGGGCACAACGCTTGCATGGGGTGACGAGAATGTCAGGCTACGAGGGGCAGGGTGGTTTGACCGAACCACAGGGAAGGACTTCACCTGGTGAAGGCTCCATTCACCACCACCATTACTGGAGCTCTGTGGTGACCTTGGCACTTGTTCCAGAGGAAAGACAGCCGGCTGAGGAGGATTCAGAAGAGATAATGGCAAATGTAATGTGCTGAGCTGAAGACAAACTCGATGCCCCATGCATGCCTCTGCCAAAGGGACCTCTCATTCTGCTGGGGCTAAATATAACTCCCTCAATGCCATGTGGTAAACTCTCCTGGGGGGACCGAATTTGTGGGTGAATAACTCGGAGTTCTGATATCCAAGCTTCACCAAAGTTGGCAGACATGTTGGGGAAAGACATAGGAAGCGCTGTTGTGATTCTGGAGTGTCTACATACCTGGGGGAGCTTTCTTTGTGACTATATAACTTGGGGGTCCATGATCCAATGTTCATTAATCTTTCAGCAGTTGTAGAAAAGTGCCTGAGGAGGCTCTCCTACAAAGTTGGTGTCTCTAGGTCATTGGGGGGCCAGTGTTATAGGCATTTAAATTGCAGACAAATTTACAGATTGATTCATTGTTGAATATTTGTATATTCGTATTCATTGATTTCTTAACCTTGATGAATAACAGATCAAAATGAATTGTCATTTTTTTTATTCATCCCCATCTCTAACGATAAACCATTTCAGAATAACCATTTATGATAACGGTTGGAAAAATTCCACTTCACCATTTCATTTCCTAGTTTTGAACCGTGAATTTCCATGGAAATCCTGGCTGCAGATGTCCATTTAGGATCCCAGTTTTTCATGATTTTGTTCATTCCTATCAGGTAATTGTTCAGCTCAGGTTTCCATATGTGTTTGTCTTTGGGATTTGTTAACCTGACATCATTTTTTCCCTCACTTCTATATCTACTAATTTTAATTTCAGTGCATGGGTTATGTAGTCTCAAGGCTGCATATGCGTGTGGGATTTGTTTGCTAGAGTGAGTATGCCAGAGAAATCAGAAATGTCTCATGAAAATGAGAATACGGCAAGCATACAATGTGCTTCTTTGTGTACGCATGACCCCTATATGGATTTTTTAGTGGATGAGAAGGCACTATGGTTTTAGATTGGCTGACACATTTCAAAGAAAACAATGAAACTGCAGACTTCATATGTATGCATTTTCAGGTACACGCATTTTAAGTCATGGAAATTTCTCCAAATGTGTGCCACATTATTGATGGCTGATACACAATGAAGTTCCCCATTTCATACTAGAGCTATGAAGTGACAGTAACTATCATTGTCAACCTATGTAATTTCCTCCCTATTGTAACTAATTAGTCCATACATCCATCATATATAAACACATATCTTTGTCTGCACCATCAAATCAATTCCAATTTATGGTTTCCTAGCTACAGAGACTCCAAAGTAGTTCTCCATCCCCTTCTTCCAGGGGGGAACAATGTAGCTTGTCCAAGGCCATGCAGTTGGCCTCATCTCCTACAAGACATGGGGAGGGGGGTCAAATTCCTGATCTCCATCTCTCCAACCAGATGTGCCAACTCACTGAATTATCCAGCTAACTCCATTTATTGGCTATTGTAAGCAAACTCAGCAGTCAATTTCATTGGGCAAAGGAAGCAGCTAGCATGACAAGTCATCACTCAGTTGCCAGGAGTTGTTTTTTTCCCCCATCCTATTTTTTGCATTTCTATCTTTTGGATTTTTCCACTTTTCCTTTCCAAAATTTGCTTGCAGGTGATGGAAGAAAAGCTTAGGTTTATACTGGTGATCCCAAATAATCTCTGAGCATTAACAGATGAGAAGGTATCCGTTTTAATAAAACATCCTGCAATCTCGAGTGATAGAAAGACTTTAAATATGAAGGAATGTCTTTCATTAATTTGATAGTTACATGGTGGAGCTCATGGCCCTGCATATAAATGAAGCATTAGCAAAGTCGGTCCAATACCCATTGTCCTCTGCCATACTTTGAAGGAGAAGAAGCATATCCATGTAATCGCTGAAGTACAAGGCATTCTTTTTGAATGCAAAGAAACTATGCCTCCTATGTGTGCAGACAGAGATTGGCGTCTGGAAAGATACTGGAAAGGTTGCTTGTCTGATATAAAGAAGCAAAAATGACAAACTCAGCAAGTTCCAGGATGTAATTTATCTGATAAGGGAAGGGCAGGAAGCATCTAATTGTGCCTACGTGGTTGTACGTCGTTTGTCAGTATGTGTTAGTCTGGTGTCTCAGGCTAGGGCAGACATTTCTCTCTTTTTGAGCACTGGTGGGTGGGCAGAATACGCTTCCTTCAGTACAAGGCGAAAGATTTATATAATCGGAACAGAAATCAAGAGTACGAAGGCAGAGTACATTTTCTAAATCTGTTTCAGTGACCATATTTTTATAGCTTGGTATTAAAGGCCTACTGTTTCACTTGCTGGATTTTTCTTACCCTGTGAAAATTCTGGGACAAGATGAAGTGTCTTTTGTATCAAGGATCTTTATATTGCTGGGGCTTGTGATGTCCTCTGGCCAGGAGAAAATACGTACCTACAGAAACCTACCTATATTTGAAAAATATGCACAACTAGAAGGTATGAAGGCCACTGGCTGGATAGCTGAGATGTCTTGCAGTTCCTCCTGGGGGAACAGCTATCCTGTGAAGCCCTGGGAAAGTTGCACAGTTCCAGGATGACCCCCAGAAAGAGGGAATGGTAAAGCACTTCTGAGTACAGTACTCTGTACCTGAAAAGGATCACCATCATTTGGAATTGATTTGACAAGACACTATATTATTAAAAGTGCACATTTGAAAAATGTGCATTAACACACACTCCGGTCGGTGGGGAAATGCATTAAAACAGTGAAAATGAAAACAAGGATGCTGACATTGGAGCGGAGGATGTGACACAAGGGAAAACACAAAAATATAACCTTGTACTGAACCAGGGCATGAAAAAAATTCTAGTGGGAATCTGAGGAACAAAGTGAAAAAATGCAAAATGCTAGATCATTACCCCACTTATCCAATGAATAAGTTGAAGTGAGCAGCAGTCTGTGAAATCATATGCCAAATAAAACTTGTCAGTCAGCAAGGAACCACAAGACCTTTTTTGAATTTTTATATGTGATTTTTCTATCTTGATGCCAACTTCCCTGACCTGGTCTTCTTCGAGCATTTGAAAATTAACTCTCATCAATCCCAAACACCATATCCAATGATCAAGAATGAGGGGAGGTGTAACAAAAACATCTGGAAGCCATTATGTTATAGAAGGCTGTTCTATGTGTGTTCTGTTGTGCTGCCCTGGTATGATATGTGCACGTGCGTGCATGCGTGTAACATTGTTGTAGTTTGATTGCAATATTGTTCAGATTTTGGGAATGGTCCTTTTTTAAACAGGGCCATGCTGGCAAGGGAATTCTGGGAGACATAAATTAAAAACACAATTTTTCCCAAGCTCTATTAATATTATTATGGTGTACAGTGAACTATGCAACACCCACAAAAACCTATTTTATGATGTGATTAATAAATATAATATTTATGAATAGCTCCTGACTGAGATCACACTCCATGTGCTTAATGAAGTGGTCTGCAGTCTGCAGCCAATGACACCAGACTCTTCGTTACAGTGTTTAAGGCAATGTTATTACTTTCCACATTATTCATAATGCCTCCCTACTATGGGGGTTTAGAGTATTTTACTTTCCCATATATTAATCTTAATACTGATTCTGCTAAAAAGTTCATTCTCATTCTCATTCCCATTTTAGAAATAAGAAATTAAGCTGAATGACATGCCAGAGAATCGAGTGAACTAATCCCCTTGCCACTGAATCTGTGGAAAGTATGATCCAAAATTAGAGGGAGGAAGTTTTCCTTTGCGGACTATAACTCACAGAATCTTGCAGCCAGCATAGTAACTTTTCCAACCTCTGTATTCCCCAGTGAAACTATATTAATCCAGCTGGTTAATATTGTAACTATACTATTAACAACCAGGCAAATTAAACAGATTTGATTCTTCAAAGATCTCTAGTTTATGAATGTGCGATATGGTGCGTCTGCACCCATGATTCAAAACACCAGGAAATGGCTTGATATCGTTGCACAGTATTATGCCCATGTTGCTATCAATGTCAAGATTTACATAGCCAAGGGTAGTCTGAATGGCAGCAGCCAAGATGGTCTACACTAGCAAAGGTTTGGAAAGTGAAATACGTATAGTTTTCTGGTCTGTTTTAGAAGAGATAGCCTTGTTAGTGTGTGCTAACATATCAGGCAAAAACAAAAATAAAGACAAAAGACAAAAATGATGTGGCACCATAAAGACTAACTGCTTTATTTTAACATGAGCTTTCTTGGGCAAATCCACTTCCTCAGACAAGTCCCACGTTTAAGTCTGAGGAAGTGGATTTGTCCACGAAAGCTCACATTAAAATAGAGCAGGCAATCTTTGTGGTGCCACAACATTTTTGTCTTTGTCGTTGCTGTTGCTGTTGCAACACAATATCCCCCATTGATAAACCAGAGGATATTTTGGAGAATTAAATAAAATAAATGCTGGGTTTTTTTCAGTCAGCATCATAGACTCACCTTAGTTGTCCCTCATTCTTGATTGAAAATACCGGTAGCCTTCCACTATTTCTATAGTTTACTGAGAATATTAAAATAATTTTCATTGATGTTACAACTACCATTGGCTGTTGTAATTACTGTTCCCCAGGAAAACTGCACCATGTTGGGAAAAGGAAGGACTTTAACAGTCTGTGGATTTCCCCATGCTCTTTTTTTTAAAAAAAATTCAAATGAACAAACTGAGCTATTGTTCATATTTCTTTGTTTAGCTTTCTCCAAGCCAACAGCAACTTGTTTGTGTGCGGGAGGCAAGCTAATCATAACTGTGGTGGTGGTGGATCTCTCATTTCATGTACCATGATCCCAGTCTTGATAAGAGACTACACAACCCACTAAAAATGAAGACACTGAATATGAGCACACATTTAATGTAACATGTGTGGACTCATTAACGTAGTAAGTACTTTATTTTAGTTTAAATATACATTTCAGTTTTGATCGGAACTCTTCATTTGGTTGTTTTCTGGCTCAGGACTGACTCTTCTAGGATTATTTTCTGGTGTTTTAAATTGTTCATATTCTCTGTGGCTTTATTGTAATATTAGTGGACAGCCACCTGGCCCAGATCCACTGAGGTGGAAAACTGAGATAAGCATACTTCTATAAGCAAATATGGCAAAGATCTCTCAATGATTCCCACACCACCAAAAACCCACAAAGGGTAACTAGACTGAGCATATATGTACATATGTTAGATATTAGAGAAGACACCTGGAAAACAAACTTGAATGGGCAATTCTTGGACAGAATGTCACAAGAGAAGACGCTCTAATGCAAAGAAAAAGCAGAGCCCAATCTCAGGGTGATTGCTTTGCACACAAGAATCCCAAACCCTAGTAAACAATATTTAGGAAGCAGCCAATGTGGAAGGCCTCTGTATGAAGAATGAAGCATCTACTCTATTTGACAGGGTAGATGATACTAGGCTAGGCTGACAAATGGCCTGGCCTGGTAGAAGTCAGCTTTTTTCTAGAATATGGCATATCTAAGTTATTTCTCTGGTAGTATATCTAGGTTGATCTAGTCATGTGTCATCGCTTGGCATTGGGTACAGTAAGAGCTAAGAATAAAACCAACCAACCCGCCAACCAACCCGCCAACCAACCAACCAACCAACCAACCAACCAACCAACCAACCAACCAACCAACCAACCAACCAACCAACCAACCAACCAACCACAAGCTCTGCAGTGATTGGCTGCTGTAGACTTCCTTCACGTTTGGATTCATAATTTGGATTACAATTCCCATCAGTTGTGGTCAGCATGGGCAGTGGTTGAGATGCTGAATACTGTCACCCTAAACCTCTGGGTTTGGAAGGGTTAAGCTGTCATATGCTGTATCCCTCCCCCACATCCTGAAGCAACCAACAAGCTTGGTTCTTGTAAAAACAGATATTGCCACTCTGTGAGAGAAGAAGCCAAGGCAGCCCTTTGAGATTTGCAGCCCAAGTAGCTTTTACTGCACTTCTTTCCACCATTGAACGAGATATTCCCACAGAAGTAGAGAAAGTTCTGCAAGGAAGGTGAATGCTGCATTGCAGAGAGCATAAAAAATTTAATGGCACCCATTATGTATAGTTATGAAGCAATTTGGGATCCTTGGAGATGAAAGGTGCCATGGAAGTGAAAAGTGAAACAGTATTATCTCAAGATTTCTTACATTTTTAATATTATCTGACTTTCTGCTAGCTCAAAGGATCCCAAAGCATTTTATGAACTCTCCTGCATTCAAGGGCAGTAATCATCTCTATAGGTATTCTTCCGCCCAAGAACAGAGGAGACATGACAAGTGGCTACAAAGCCTTGGCTCGTGCCACAACGGTGTAAAAATGATTTTATCTGTGAGCAGGACTGGCTCTGGGGGATGCGGGTATCTGTCGGTGTCAGCTGTCGGAGAACTGCATATGTTTCCTGTGGCCTGCTCTGCACACCCCTCACGTTCCCTGTACGCTGAGGACAAAGTCTCATTGCCGGAGTTAAAGGGAGATTTAAGTGTAGTTGAATCTTTTGCATGTACAATGGGCGCCACTCCGATACCCCTTTTTTCTGGCACCAAAATGGCTTTGATCAGGCCTGTGGAGAAGGGCAGCTGTGGCCGCTTCTGCTTCTTCTCCTCTCTCTCAGTTACTCATTCATTCGCTCACTCACACACTGAATGTGAGGCAACTTTATGCCATTCCCGCTGGAGAGAACCGGTGAATTCAGCAACCACAGGGGATGAAACCACCACATGGCGCTTGCCAACCAATCAGGGCTCCACGATTCACCCAGATAATGGTTGCTTAAGTTTTCACACCTGCTGCACAGTGGTATAGGATGCCAGCAGGGGAAAATGGTCACCTGCATGTCTGTGAAAGGGAGCGTTCATATTTAAAAGTGAGATAGGTGTGCAGGGGGAAAGAACTGATGTCCTCTTGCAGGACTATCACTAAAGATCAGCATCAATTGCCAAATCGATGGTTTGTGCCAGTTCGGTTTTCTGCCCAAACAGATGTTAGATGCTGCCCAGTCCTGCCTCCCCTGGCAGATGCCCACTCGTAGGAGGAGGCAGGCTGGGCAAGCCTGGGTTCTGCCTCTGAATGGATGCCCGCTGGAGGAGCCAGGACTGAGAAGTGCTGAACATGTGTTCGGCTGAAACAAAATGAACTGCCACAAACCACCTGTTCAGCAGTTTGCGCCCATCTCTAGTACTATACCAAGTCAGAACAGACATAGGGGAGTACTTACAAAAAATGCCCCCAAAATTGATCTCTGCCTCCTCACAAAAAAACATACATAATATTTATCATTATTTGACATATAACATTACTTCACAACTGGCAACAGCAGGAATTAAAGAGAACTTGACGGATGACATGCAATTGTGTATAGTAAATGATAGTTTCTGCTTCACATTTACTTGTTCATTCAGCTGCTTCTGCAGCATGTCCTTAACGCAATTAAGAAAACTGCTGTTTTTCAAATGTCGAGGTCAAAGTTCAAGTTCAAATGCAGTTTTCAAAACCTGAATGAAAAGAAACCTGGTACAATTTAAAAATCTATTAGGTTTTCATACAATGGACAAATATAACTTTCCTTTTACATCTTCCAAATCCCTGTCCTGAGAGAAAAGGTGGAGATCAATTGATCCATGAATCAATATCTATGTGTAGAAATATTTTGAAACAGAGTTGTTCTCAGGTGGCATATAAAGGGTTGTATCAGGCGCTCCTGAAGTATGAAGCAGATTGGCTCCTATTAAACAATGGTGTAGTATGGGTTGCCAGCACACAGGGCAGGGCAAGTATTGCTCCCCCCCTTGAGGTTGCCTTGAGAAGAGGCCGGCGTGGGGGATCTGCGCCAGTGTAGCCTCCTCCCCACACCTCCTGCTCCCTGCGGCCTGCCCACCAACTTTGTTTACGCGGAAGGAGGGAGGCGAGGCTGCTCCAGCCATCACCAGACCCCATCGCCACCTGCCTGAAAGGGGAAGCAGAACACGCATGGTGAAAAGAGGGGAGGGGAGGGGAGTTGAGTGGAAGGGAGGAGAGGGGAGGAGAGGAGAGGAGAGGGGAGAGTCACCTGTTTTCTTGACCGCTGTGCACTCCTCACCCAATGGCTCCATAGCCAGGCTGAACTTTTGTACCCCCAAGAATTTTGCATCCAAGGGCAACCGCATCTATGGCCTTACCCACGCTGCACCACTGCTGTTAAATACTCTTTCAGCCTCAGGTTTGCCTATTTACAAGAAAAGAAATTATGAGGCGGGGGTGTATTGTGAGCAAACACAATGAAGACTATAATGTTCTTTGTAAACTCAATGCTTTGTGGAACCCATGAATAATAATGAATATTCTGTTTGATGCTATACAGGTTCCTACTATATTGCAAGCAGTAAACATTTATACTAGGAGTGTTCAAATTGTGGCTTTGAAGATATATAGGAAGCTCAAACGATGACGTTGGGAGATTATTTTGACAGAGTTTGCACCCTCAAGCAAAATTTGCTGGTTTAAAGTATATTAACAGCACCAAACGCTGGAATTAGGAAATATTAAGAAGACTCTGGAGACTCTTCTGCCTTAGTTTTTTTATAATATTAAAAGCTCAAATAGGAGTTGGGCTAAATTGTATGTATGTATGTATGTATGTATGTATGTATGTATGTATGTATGTATGTATGTATGTATGTATGTATGTATGTATGTATGTATGTATGTATGTATGAATGTATGTATGAACTTTTGCAATATTATGGGACTTACATGTATTTCAGTGCACTATTGAATCAGCGCCAAAATCATAAACATGCAAAGTTTCTGGAATTAACTATGGTGTCAAGTCATCTCTCTTTAATTTCAATAATGAGTCTGCTGGAAAATGTTCATCATCTGAGATCAACAAAATTAATGCAATTTTAAAGAAAAAATGCTGGATGGAAGCAAAACCCACCAAACCCTTCTAGGGAAACTAAAGGTGTGAGACAAAATCCTAGTTGGGGGATGTTAAGACAGCAGGAAAAAGACTTGTTGTGTAGTTGCAGCAATGTAATTACAGCTCTATCATTACAGAAAGAGGCTTCTTGCCTTCCTTATATCACCACTGCCATTCTTCATTCCCAGATATCCTTCAGGAAAGACTGTGATTTGTATAAAGCAGGTGGCTGCAAAGGGGGTGGCAAACCTGGGAATGACCATCTATACTTTGTTTCTGGTCTGAAACCTTGTAGGATGAGCAAATTCTGCCGACAAAGATGGACTATCCCTTCCATTGTGCCAAGGCAGCAGAGCCAGTGGTGAAGAGTGGCAGAAAAAGCAGTTCGGCAGCGTCCAAGAGGCATGAATTACCTGCTCCAACGTTAAACATGGTGAATTTGCTGTTCAGCTGTGTTTATGATTAGAGATTGGGGTCATCATATTCGAATACGAATATCCCCACACATCTGGACTTAATGAGGGTCTAGTCCCTGGGGTCGGACTGTTCTCTCACAAGTCCAGTGGTGGCAGCAAGCCCGCTCATCTTTCTAATCACACCTAGAGCTCTTCCCGCTCGGCTAGCCACTCCAGGCAAGGGGAGGGAGGACGGGTCTCCCTGAACGGCTGCCGAGTGGCCAGCCAAGTGGGAAGAGAGCAGTGCTCTTGGCATGATCAGAACAATGAGCAGGGCTGCTGCTTCTGCCAGATGTGTGAGTGAATGGTCCAGATGAATATGAATACACCCATCTCTATTTACGATTGCCGTTCAGTACATACGACTGTCACTGATAATGTGCTATCCAGTCAGCTTATGCTGACCCTTTCCAGGGTTTTCCAGCTCTACCTAGAAGTGGTTTATGATTCCCTTCTTCTTGGGTTGTTTTGAGACTGTGTAGCCCAAGGCCACACAGACTGGCTCTTCTCTACAAGACATGGAGACTCAAACTCCCAACTCCTGACTCACTAAGCCATCCAACTGGCTAATAATTATGTGCGATCAAGCCAATTCTGACATATGGCAATACCTTCTAATGTTTCCTAGGTGCAGAGTACACAGAAGTGCTTTATCCTTCCATTCTTTTGGGAAGCTCTCTGAAACTCCATAGTTTGCCCAAGGCCACACAGACAGGCTTTTCTCATACAAGGCACAGTGAAGAATTGAACTCCCAACCTCTGGTTCCACAACCAGATGCTCCAACTCACCGAACTATCCAGCCAGTACTCATCCTAGCTGTTTCATACTGAGATAACACTCACGGTTTCCATCCCAAAAACATCCTGGCCATTGTCTTGGGAAGCAAGTGTCTTGAATTATTTCTTAGATTTTCCACACAGTGCTATATTTTTGTAGCAGTGATATAAAGAGAAGCAAACGAACTTTTAAACAACTCTTAAGTCCTGAGTCACAAGTATCACCCATAGTTACAGCTTTCAACACATTTTGTAATCACTTCCTGTGAACTGACTTGTATGAAACACATTGTGTTGGAGGTGATGCAAGTCCCAACGAAAGTTTGTCTGCAGAGTTATGATGTCCCAAATTCACATGTCCCAAAAATAATCGCTTGATGTTGCCATCAGCAAGTGAATCATCATGTACATGTGAACCACAGCAAAGCCGGCAGTGTAGATATGCTCACCAAATCCTTCAGTTTTGCCATCTGTTCCCAAATTTGATGGGCTATTCATACTTTGGGAGCGTTGCCCATCACATCTTCAAAAACTTATTATGAACAGAATATGTCCACATTTTCTGTCAAGACAGAAATGTGTGTCTGAGCCAACTTCAACTGCTCTGCTGTCAGATTCAAAATCATGTTCTTGGGGAGAAGGGGAAAATATCCTCCTGAAGGAAGGAAAAACAAGAAAAGCAGCAGTATGTATGGTGAGTGTTGATTTTAAAAGACTGGCTAAAAGAGAAGTTGTTTCATTGAAATGTTCATTGAGGTGTGTGGGTTTTGTTTTGTTTTTTTACCATTTATCAGAATTCTGTGAAGTGGAGTTGCAATACAGGATAATGAAAGTTTTACTCAGGGTTGGGTAACCTTAAGCACTAAGGAAACATATGGACCTCAGCTATGCCTCATGCGGCCCTTGGGCCAGTTTGCAAACTATCCACAAATGGGCAGTTGAGACCTCTGTAAGAGCAACCTATTGATCTCCTCTCCAACTTACTGGAGAAAGATGGAAAAATTACAGAAGAAGAAGAGGAGGAGGAGGAGGAGGAGATAACGGTGTGTGCTCACCTCTGACCCACCAACCATTCACTTTAGCCCCACCCAACACTGGTATGCCATCCCGGAGAGATTACCAGAAAGGGAATGTGATCTTTAAAGTAAAAAAAGATTTCTGCACTTGTTTATTAGATTTGCACCCAGTGGATTAAAAAAAGGGGGCGGGAGACCTCAAGGTGTCTTGTCCTCCTCAATATAATTTACATTATTTTGCATGTCAACTGAGAAGTAAACCTTACCAAGGTCAACAAGATTTACTGACCTGCTGATAAATCTGAATTGAATGTCAGCAGAAGCCACAACGTTACCTCTGGCAGCATTTTGAAAGAATCCAGTTTCCCTCAGTCTGGTCCCCTCTAGTCATTCTGAAATACAACTCCTTTCATCCTTAACTATTGGACATGGCAGCAGGTGGTGAGGAGGCATAGTCCAAAAATGCTTAGATGGGTCCAGAATGCAGAATACCGGTTCACGGCTGCATCAGGCTGTCAACAGCTGTTAGCAATGATAGTTAAACAGGATATTTCCTTAAAAAGAGGAATTACACATCTCAGTAAGGGATGGCCTGGGTTAAATAGGAGGTATTGCCTTTTGCCACCTCACATTGCTGGTGAGCTTCCAGAGGTTTGTTCCAGTGAGAGGCTGTGTGATGGTTGTTAGTGTGTTCTGCTGGGATTTGGGAGTTTTAGTTGAAGACATCTCTCAAGATCTGATTAGATATTAAGGAGAATACAACATACCGCCTGCAATCAACCCATTTCAATTAACTCCACGGCAGAGTTTCCTCAGAGATACCTGCTCCAGCCAGCAGACTTATGTATTACACCTGTATCTGTCTTCCAGTGAGCAATTACAAAACCAAACATGCTAAATGCAAGATATGTACATAAGGAAAACTATGTACCGGGTGGTGGTTCCTCTTCAAAAAAACATAATGAATGTACTATCTAGTTTGTTGCCTTGCACTCGCTGGAGACACAACAAAGACATCCACACACAAACAAATGACATTGAAGACACAAAATGCTTAACTAGAGCAAGGCAAGGGAGCTTGACCCAAAAAGGGCAGTTCTCCAGCAAGCTGCGCCGACAATTGAGGCTCGATGGCTCCATTTCTGGAAAGCTTGGCCAGGTTGGCTGTGTCTGCCAGAGCTGATAGGGACACCTTCTCCCTGTCAGAGAATGAGCCAAGCACAGATGCTGTTGCAGGAGCTCTTACAGCAGCCGACCCTGTAGCACCAGCATGAGCCAAGCCCGGGGGGGGGGGGGGGAGAGAGAGAGAGAGAGAGAGAGAGAGCAAGTTTCATTTAACTGAAAATGCAATACGATGAATAGCTGAGATGTTTAATATATCTGCTGCATTTCATTAAGTGCACAGTTTAAAATACTGGGATGTCTCAGGCAAATTATAGCAACTGCCCCTAAGAAGTAAGTAAATATGGGGGGGGGGGGAATAGCAGCCTAGCCCCATGGAGACCTAGAAAGACTAGCTCTGCTAACATTATAGTTAGCAAGATCTAGTGGTCTGTTTTGTTCGAGTCACCAGCAAACGCTGGGCTTAAAACCTGTAAGACATTTACTGTGAACATCTACTGTTTCTCTGTTTCTCTTTTTGAATGTTCATTTCTTTCACTTACATTCCCTTTCTGTCGCATTTGTTTCATTTCCAGTCATTTGTTCCACTTGTCTTCATTTCTGTTTGATTTCTGTGGGAGGCTCGGAGAGATTTCTGTTGCTAGTGCCAAGGGAAGCTTCAGCTCCTATGGCCAAGAGTAGCAGTGGGGCAGGGGAAAGACGGGTAAAACTCCCACCAGCATCCCATGGAGCTCGACAAAACCTCAAACTGCTGCCGCTCTTGTAGTTAACACTATTCAAAAAACCCAACATCTCTTTAATGGCATGTTCAGCGTACGGATGGGAAAATGTGTCACTTTGGGTTTCTCTCATATTACAAATGTTAAAGCAAAACCTTTTCCTCTCAAATACTGTACAATGTAAAGAAATGTGTCAATCTCAATCAATTCTTGCCAGAAACAAAGTGAAATGAAATCTACACACATTCACACCCTTCAATATACACTAGCCACAATCAATGGGAACAGCTGTTCCCATTGCAAAATGGGCCCTGTTTTACCTACTATATAGCTGTTAAAGATGAGGAGCCTTTCAGGGGGGAAAAAAGTTGTGATCCTGCACTAACCTGGTTGAATGTGCAGAGATTCAAAGCCAAATGCCAGAAAATCCATCCACAACTATTTATGTGGGGGCCCCAATGTTTCCTTAACTCCCAAAACATTCACCGGAAGGAAGGAAGGAAGGAAGGAAGGAAGGAAGGAAGGAAGGAAGGAAGGAAGGAAGGAAGGAAGGAAGGAAGGAAGGAAGGAAGGAAATATAAATGTCCACTTCTGGGAATCTTCAGGAGCCAGAATTTTGCACTAAAACCAGGCACAACATTCCCAAGCCATGTTTTAACTTGACACTAAACCAGAACTGCTGTTTTATTTCACTTGATTTCATTCTGATGCTCCCCCCCCTTTTTTTTTTTTTTTTTTTTTTGGTATTTCTGGTGCAGGGGTGGCTCGTAGTTGGACCTAGAAATGGACAATTGATCCCAGCCTTCCAAGGGTACCCACTCCTGTTTTAAAAGTAGAGCAGCCAAAGTTCAGAGCATGGACGGAAGAATCTGTCCATTTCAGAATCCCCTTCAGTCAATTTTTAAACATTGACAAGAAGTTAACCTCCCCACTCTATTAGCTGTGTCTTTGTGGGCTATGTTCTCCCGCCCCCCCCCCACAACATCTGCTTCAACTGGATATGAATAGAGAAAATGATGGCTTCCCAGTCTTTCCCACTCACCTCCCTGTAAATGTGTTTCATTGAAGGGCTTGGCCATCAGTGGGAACCCCGGAATCTCCCATTTAAGTCTTTCAGTTTAACCAGATTATAGAGCAACTGGTCTGTTTCATCTAATTCTCCATTGAGAAAAACAAAATATGATTCCTATAAAGAAAAGCATATGTTCAGAGACAACAGGATGCTATCAAATTGCATCAATAACTACAGTGGAACATAATCTTCCCCACCCTAGCATGTCAAAAAATGATCAATCATAACTTACTCCCCTTTGGGCATATTTTTCTTTACAAACAGCTGCTAATTCTGTAGCACAGGTTATGGAAAAGAGGGAGGGCATGATTTACTGCAATTTAAAGCTGAAATCAGGTTGCACTTGTGGAAGACTGTGATACTTTAAAACAGCAGCCCTCCGTGCATCCTGTGTTTCTCCAACCCACCCCCATTTTGCCCCTTTAATTAAACGTCTACTCCAGGAAGGGCTAGGAGAAGCACGAGGGTGTTTATTTCAACCAGCTGAATAAATGATTTCTACGTGTGCCTTGCTGTTGAAAGTGAAGGAAGGAACTGCGTATAGAGGCCATCCCTAATTAGAGATCAAAACATTACTTCTGAACATTTCATCAGAAATGTAAATAGCTAATCAGTACCAGCCCAATGCCTTTGTTTTTTAATTAGGCCCATGCCAAGTCTCCATGAAGTTAAAAGACAGCCTGGGCTCCAGCCTCAGAATTCACAATCTAACCCATAGCTTCATGCTGATATTTCCTTTGAACTCCCTTCATGATGGGGGTGGGGATCCAGGGACTTAAATGTTACATTTACATTTCTTCTTCTCCTCAGCTGACAGACTGTAAACCTCCAAAGACAGCAACCACCAATGTTAGAAATAATGACAACAACATGTATAGTGTTCCACATGAGTACAGGGGTGGAATCATAAGCAACTTGTTACATTTCCAGAGGGGCAGCCATTTTAGTCTGCTGTGTGTGGCAGCAACACCAGTATGGGGTGTGGCCCTTCATATTTGACTTAGACAAAATCTTTTCTCCATTGTGGATGTGTCAGTAATTCTTGGAGGCATATGCCACCTACCAATGAATCTCAAATAGTGTCTCCTGGCCACTAGCAAGATGTGTAACTGTTTGCACCCAATAGCCACCAAACAACTTTGAACAAACCTCTGAAAAGACCACTGTCGGATCTTTGGCATTTCTATTACAGATCACATCCCTTTCTGTCAAGGTGCATATAAGTATCTGTCTGCTGGACTCTGTCCCATTCTTCTGATGAAACGGACCGCCCTCTGTGAAAGCTAATGCCGAACAAAAATTGTTAATCTTTAAGGTGTCACAAAGCTCTTTGTTGGCTTTGCTGCCAGAAAAAAATAGCTCTGTTTGGTGATGCACTGCGACCCTCCCACATGCAACTTCTGTTCTTAAACTACAGAGCCAGATGGCCTGTCCATCCATACATGATTTTGCTTAACAGAAGTTACAATCGCTAGTAGTCTTGGTGGGATACCTCACCCCACCCCTGCAAGAAGCATCATGCTGCACCCACAGACAGCCATTGATTGCAATTCAGCAGAAGCAATAGGATAGACATGTATCAGTTAGTGCTGCACAAATGAATGAACCTCAACCTTTCCTTGGTGGGAGACATGAGCTTCACTGCCAGGTTGCACATTGTTCCTAAAGACGGAGATGCAAAAGAGCCATTTTGACCAAAGTGAGGAACAAAAAATGACTTTTACTTTGAAATCCCCCCGAGATATATGCACGTCGGGAGCAACAGCATGAATATTGCACATAATAACTAAGATCAAGAGTTAGTCAGTGGACAGGATTACACAGAGTGGTTTGAACCTAATCTACAGAATGTCCTGGGCCATGAAGTGAAAGTAGCAGCAGAGGTCTGGAGCAAAATTGATTCTACATGAGGGCAAAGAGCAGGTGGAAGAAAAGGGATGGAAAATGCCTCAGTATGCATGCTATTTCCAACTGTAGAGATGCAAAAGGACTGTTTGACCCAAAATGGAGAGGCATATTGATTGGCTTGATAGGTGCAGTTCCTTATCTGAGTGTATTTTTGAGGTGAAAAGCTAGGATTAAACTAAGTATAACAAGTTTTGGAATGCAGCATTGCTCCAACTTCTTTTACCAATGAAAAGAGCCTTGAGGGTACTGTTGGTAGATTTAGGCACAAGAAAAGCAAGGGGAGGAATCCTTCCCTGGAAATCATTTCCCATTTAGTGTGACCCCCTTCCCCAACCCTGGGCATCAGCCTAATAAGCAATTATGCACCATCAAGGATACACATAAGTATGCAGCTGCACAAAACACCTGGTTTCAGCCACAACTTTGAAATTGGAAAATTAACAGTAAGGCCTTGTCCACACTGGCATATAGATATAGTACATAGATTACTGATGACACAATTTGGATCAGGAAGTTGCTACTTAAAATGTGTTTTAACTATGCATGTGTTGCTACTTAAAATGATTCATCCTTCCCTTTAAGAGCTGTCACTCACCTTTCTGGCTCAGAGGCAGGGCATGCATTCTTGTTGGCATGTTGATTGTTTAGCCTGGAAATAGCAGCCCCCAACACCTTTGCCACTGTGGCTGCAGACTCTGAGAGAGGAGAGAGAACATGAAAGGACAACAAGGGAAGGGAAGTCTGGAGGCATGGGGAGGGAGAAAATGAAATGGCACTGACAGAGGGAGAGAGAAGCAATAATTTTTTTTAAGTTCCTTCCTCCTGATGGTCCACAGAAGATCAGGAAAAAATGGACAGCTGAGCAGGTTCAGACGGGAGGAGTATGCCAAACGGCACATTGTTCAACAAGTTCTTTGTAGCCTGATCCAAAATGGCCAGGCTGGACAGGCCCTAAGGGAAACAATAAGGTCCATCCACATTTCTTCAACCTTCTTCCATTGGCTGTAACCCTAGGACTCTGAATCGATTTGGAGATTCTGTTTCACTCAGAGCTACTCCCAATTTGTTCTTTTCTGTAATTGTTCTGTGTGCATGCTTATTGCAATCTCTTGTACACAGCTTTAAAGTCATGAGAATGGAATGGTCTATAAATTAAATACATAAGCAATAAGTAAAGTGGAATTAACTTTGAATCTGTATCAATTCTAAACCAGCTATGAGGTTCATTAAAGGGTGGTCTATTGTCATTTTCTGTCTGTCTGTCTTTCTTTGGACCACAGAAAGTGTGTTTACATTTTCAGCCTCAGGCTGGCTTAACTGTCTTGGGGCAGCTTTCATAACCTCAATGTTGTCAAAAAGAACAAATGTAATTCTAAATATACACAAGAGAAGAATGGAGCTAAACTCACAAAGGAAAAGAGAGGGAGGAGGGGGAGAGAGAGAGAAAGAAGGAAAGAAACAGTGATCATCCCTGGCTTCATAGAATAATTTAGGGGATTCTGCGACAATAAGATAAAATGGCTGTGTTTCAGAGACCAGACTAGAAATGGAGTCTATGCCTTGCTTGTTTCGTCAGTAAACATATAGCACCCTAGTCTAGTCTAGGAGCACTGTCTCCCTCCTCCCACCAAATGCTTTTCCTCAAGTTCAAACAATGAAATCAAAACTCCTGGAGTTAAGAGCTAAAAATGATTCAATTGTACCCACTATAGCAGTGCTGCACAGAGTCGACTATTGATCTCTGTGTCACAGTATATTTACAGTCTAGTATGATCAATATGCTATTTCTGATCCAGTCGTTTCTACAGTTCTACAGCTAGGATATTTTATAGGGAGATTATCCAGCACATGACAGACTTATAAAAATTTCAGTGTGAAATACTGCCAGCAGAGTAGGTGAAGCAACAGAAATACCCTGACTGGTAGAGTTTCGACCTATTATAAATTGGACAAATTACAGTGGGTGGTATTACTGAGCTGGAAAGACTGCAGATGTGTGATGTGAAACACATTCTCGAACATAATGTCCCTTAGCACCCATGACAAAGCAAGCCCCCAGGACCAGAGTTGAAAAAGAAATTCATTCCCACCCTGTCTGTGAAGGAGAGCTAGGCTTACAGCTTCTCCTCATCTGGAGGCACCAGGTACGGATTCAGCCTTTGGTAATATGGCCTCTTAGAATTCTCTAGTGTACTTGTGGACAGAGAAATTGGAAGGAGGGACTCTCATGAGATTTCTCCAGGAAGAGGATGCATTACCCAAAAGCCACTGCTTTTTTTTATGGGATGCACCATAAAGGCAAAGGTTCCCCTTGACAATTTGTCCAGTCATGTCCGACTCTAGGCGGCGGTGCTCATCTCAGTTTCCAACCCATAGAGCTAGCGTTTTGTCCGCAGACAATCCTCCATGGTCATGTGGCCAGCATGACTAGACACAGAATGCCGTTTACCTTCCCACCGAGGTGGTACCCATTTATCTACTCGCATTTTTGCATTTTGCATGCTTTCGAACTGCTAGGTTGGCGGGAGCTTGGACAAGCGACGGGGGTCACTCAGACGCATGGATTCGATCTTACAGACTGCAGGGGACCACCACATCCCTAGCGGGGTGCACCATAGGTAAAGGTAATTTAAAAAGTTGTTCGTTTTCCCCCCAAGCTTCTCTTGCTCCCGCAGCAGTCTTTCTTATTGATTGATTGATTGATTGATTGATTGATTGATTGATTGATTGATTGATTGATTGATTGATTGATTGATTGATTGATTGATTGATTGATTGGATTTCTATCCCACCCATCTAGACCAAAGGTCTACTCTAGGCGGTTTACAAATTTAAAAACAATAAAACCAAAAACATATATTATAGGTCCAAGATGGTGAAGTATAAGTAATTAAGACATGGCAGGAGGAAAAGCCTGCCCAAATAGCCAGTTTTTAAGTCTATTCTTGACAACACCCAGAGAGGGAGCCAGGTGGATCTCCACTGGCAAGTTGTTCCAAAGGCAAGGGGCCACTGCCGAGAAGGCTCTGTTCCTCATCCTTTCCCTCTAGACCTCCCTCGGCGTTAGGCCCCTCAGCCGCCCAGCCCGGCTGCAATCAGTGACTCTGGCAGAACTGGGTGGGAGAAGGCGCTCTGCCAGATATCGAGGTCCTAAACCATTTAGGGCTTTATATGTAATCGTAAGAACTTTGAAATCAATGCGGAAATGAACGGGCAGCCAATGCAAGGAGGCCAGTGTGGGGAAAATATGTTCGTACCTTTTCACCCCTGAAGTTTCTGCGTCAGTCTCAAAGGCAGCCCCACATAGAGCACTTTACAGTAATCTAATCTTGAAACTACGAGTGCATGGACCAAAGTGTTGAGCAGCCCCACATCAAGATAGGGACGCAGCTGGGCAGTCCTCCAAAGGACCACCGACGGAAAGGACCACCGACAACACTTGGGTCTCCATGGTGAATGCCGGGTCTAGATGTACACCCAAACTGCGAACCTCACTCTTGGTGGTAAGAGTCATTCCCCCCCCTCAAAGGAAAGGGAATTTTCCAGACCACTGATGTCTGGTACACCCACCCGAAGGACCTCCATCTTTCCCAGATTCAGCCTCCTTCCATTCTCCTGCATCCATTGCTGAACAGCCCCCAGGCAGTACTCAAGGGACGAAACAGCATCCACTGTTGTTGGAAAAAAGGAGATGTAGAGCTGAGTATCATCAGCGTACTGATGACACAAAGCCCCACATCCCCTGATGACCCCTCCCAACGGCCTCATGTAGATGTTAAACATCATTGGAGAGATAATCGAGCCCTGTGGGACCCCACAATTGAGGCTCCACGGGGCCGAAAAACTCTCTCCAATCTGCACTCTCTGGGGACGGTCCCCCAAGAAGGAACGGAGCCAGGCAAGAGCCAGGCCACCAAAAGTCTTCAGATTTCTAAGCCTTTCACACACACCCTTTTCTAGGTGAGGGGTTTGTGTGTGTAAGAAGAATTTCAAGGATTCTCTCTGAATCATGTCTTCTGAAGAGTTTTGACGCAGCTCTTTATTCTCTATCATCCTTGCCTGCCCAAAACAAATGTCCCAATAATTTATGGTCTTCGAAGATCCAAAAAGATAAATGACACCATGATGACAGGTCATCTTGGTCTTGAAAAGATTTTGTTTTCTGATTGTTATGCACTGAATGGAGACTGAAGGCCAGATAGGAATGTGCGTTGTCACTGCTGTCGATATTTGGTGATTCCCTTTCATAATTAGCAGAGCATAAAAGTACAAAAACAACTCCTCTAACACAGGGGAAACATAGAAGAGAATAGCAAAAATAAAATACAAATACAAATAAGAAAATATGTTTTTAAAAATTCAGCCTCCACCGAGCTCTTTGGTCTCACTAGTCCTTTGCATATAAAAGGGGGAGGAAACACTCTACAAGTAGCTTAAGTGGAAAAAAATTATTTACATTTGATCTTCAGTTACAATTAGAAGAATAAAGAAAGGTTAAAGAAAGATATTGCAGCCTCAACCATATGATAGACTGTTGTTGACCATGCTGGCTGTTGAAAAGAAACTCTCTTCTCTTCACATATCCCTGGAATCCTTGGTAGATATGAATCTCATTAGGGCTTATTCCATAATCAAGGACAAGCTCTGTCACGCTGAATTCAATCACCTATGCAATAACCTTAACCCTGTATGTTCCCCTCTTTCTGTTGGATATTTTCCATCTCAGGATCACTCTCCCAAATATTACCACTCCCTAGTAAATCCACATCTAAGAAGAGCTTTTATGTTAGCCCGTTTTAACATTTTTCCTTCGGCCACCCATGCCGGTCGATTTCTCAATATCCCTCGTGAAAAAAGACTTGTGGTGTTGTTGTGTTTTTTTTGGTTTTTTTTTTTTTTTTTTTGCTGAGAGATGCCTGACACCCTGGTTCATATACTGTTTCAATGCCCTGCACATTCCCACCTCCGAAATTTTTTTCTTGAACCTTGGATCTCTTATTTTTCCAGTTCTTCTGTGTCAATTCTTTCTATTTTCATGAGCGATGAATGTAATGCCCTGACCGCTGCTGTTGCAGGTTTCTTATCTGCAATTTTGAAATTGTCCCCTGCTTCACGCTCCTAATTTGTGAAATCTGTGTAATTTTACTTTTCCTATTTTGCTTGTGTTATTGTAACTTGTAAATGCCATTAAAGGTTTCAGAACACACACCACGCTGGCTGCACGGTCTGGAGCGAGGAGCAAAGAAAGAGCATCTCTGCTCCTGGCAATATTTGGAGAAGAAGAGGTAGGGGACAAATAGAAACAAATAGACAGGAAGAAGGGAGGTGCAAATCTCAAGCTCAGGAAAAAGGACTTTGTTAGCTGTTTAGTGGAAAGGAGAGAATTGCTTTAGGTCCTAAAAACCAAGTAAATCGAAACATAGCAACTGGTTTTCCACCTCCTGTCATGAAGACTATGGGATGCTCATTTTGTTCATATATTAATAAGGTGTCCATCAGGACCTGCATTGTTCATGCTTCCATTTGCTTGAAGACCTCTACTGGGAAAACATACAATCTGTAACATGGTATGTAAACAAACCACTCAGCGATTTTTAATATACTAAGAGAAATATAATAATTATAAATGATTTAACACATTTTCCTCCTGAAGGAGGTTTTCCACAAGTGCTTTAAAAAAAACCCTACCTGTATGGAAACTCAAGACATCCAATACCTGTGTTAAGACTGAATGGGACATAGGAAACGAGCTCCTTCTGCACAGGGAGGGAAAAGAAATGTGGTGGCTTATTATTACTCTGTGGGGGAAGGTTAAGCTGAGGGAATACAAACGCTCTGAGGTCATGCAATGAGTACCAGGGCTGAACAAAAATCTGAATGAAGCCTTCCACCACCACCCCATCCATGGTGAACACTCTGTTGGGCTATGTTGGCTCTCAAGAGGGATAAGATGAAAGTTGTGCTAACCACGGCGCTATCCTTTATGTCAGGATCCAGAAGTCTCATGGCACAAGTCCCTCCCTCCCTTTTTAGCCACATTTGCATTCCACCTTCCTTCAAATGACATCAGAGCAGCACACAGTATGTGGCTCTCCTCCTTCCCACTATATCCTTGCAATAATTCTGTGACATAGATAGGACTGAGGGAAGGTGGTGGGCCCGAGATCACCCCATGGACCTCATGGCTCAATGGGGACAAGAAGCCAGATCTCCAGTGACCCAGCCCAACACTCAGACCACTGTACCACAACGGTTTTTCAGACCACTACACCACACCTGGTAGTCCTTTGAATAAGAATTATGCAGCTGTACTAGAACGAAAAGTGTGAACAGATGAGGTAGTTCTATAAAATGACTGGAGAGTTTCCTTAATATTTTTAGTAGCCTCTGTTTCTTTAAAACCACTGTATTCTCCTTCTGTACCTGGTGCTTCCAGTCTGGATGAATGTTACAAACGACTTGCAGAAACTTTTGAGTCCCCTGAGAGCCGTCTGCTGGGAAGTGCCAGAAATTAGAACTTAACAAGAAGAGCATATTGCTACCTGAGGCCACTGTTCTAACTGATACTCTATACCTGAACGCGGCCAGTCCAATAAAGGAAAAGAGACAGTACAAGCTGGATGCAGTAGGGTGTTTCTTTTGATTTCCACAGAGCTCTAAATATATAGGTAAATAAAAGAACAAGGGGGAAAAAAAGAGATTTGTTATGACAAGTATTTTTCCCCTCAAATCCATTTAAATCCCAAACTGATTGTTTGTAACAAAAGTAATGCAGCTACAAATAAATTAGTTTTAGTATTATTTTGCTAAAATGCATAGACATTTATATTGCATTATAGTTCTCGCTAAGCAATAGTAGAGGAGACAGTCTGGGGTTTATAAAATAATCATGCCCTTTAGGGGAAATGTTTCGGGGGGGGGAGAAGAAATATATTGTGCCACTTGATAGAGATATTTAGCCATAAATCTACGAAATAATTAGATAGATCTCTCCCCTTCCCCCACTCCCCGCCGCCATCTTGCTCAGAAATTTTATATTAAGGAAGAAAGATGGTACGTTGGTTTGGGAAGAAAGTTTTTGAAACGCTGCTCACTGCTACACAATTGAAATCGATAAGAAGATTGGAAGACACTGTGGTGTGAAAACACCTGGTGGAGAGCAGCAGCAGTTCATTGCTGAAGTCCTCAGGAAAAGTGGGATGGGGTGGTGAGGGGTTCAATTTACTGCTGGGTTTTGGCACTGTAGCTTCTTGGATCTCGTTCATTTCCGTTCATTTCACCTTTTGGTCATTTCACAATTGCACCAATAACCCAAGAGGAGGGAGAGGTCAAGGAGGAGGTGGAAGAGCAACAAGTAACACCGCCACCTTTAACAGCACAAACAGTAGAAAATAAGAAGTACATTACCGGCATAGCTCTTCTGGCGCCTGAACATGGTTTTTCGTCTGTCGTGTTCTGATCCAGAAAACCATGCCGGAAATATAGAACTGCAGACTCCTGGACACAGTCCCAATGAGGCAGATTTTTCTAAATATCCTTAAGTAATTCACCTTACTGTCTATTTCAACACAACCTTACTTAGTGACAAGAGCATGAAATGGGCATGTAGGGTTCTCTTTCTTGGACTGATTTTGGGGCAGTTCAAACTACTACAAACTATTCTCCAGAATATGTCACTGTATTTGAAAAAGTCATTCACACACATGAAGGATTTCTCTGATTATTTTCTTGATTTTGTGTATTTCATACAATCATAGAAGGGGCCTATATGGCCATCAAGTCCAACCCTCTGCTCAGTGCAGGAATCCAAAACAAAGTAGATCTGATAGACAGTTGTCCAGTTTTCTCTTGAATGCCACCAATGCTGGAGCACTCACCACCTCTCAACGTCATTGGTTCCATTGCTGTACTGCTCTAACAATTAGAAAGTTTTTCCTGATATTCAGTGGAAATCCAGCTTCCTGTAACTTAAGCCCATTGTGATTGGGTTCTCCAACTCTCCTTCACACCCATTATTGCATGTCCTGCACTCCGGGATGATCAAGAACAGATGGAAGCACTTCTAGCCTATCTTATAGCTAAAGACCTAAGCGTGGGCTAAAATCAAAGAAACAATATTTAATCTCATTTTAAACCATTTAGAGCACTCTAAAACTACTTTATACAATCAAAATAAAAACTTTGATCTGACATACCAGAAACTAGGTGCAGAGGGAAACAATTGGCTACTCTAAGTGACTGACATTAAGCCAAGAGTCCTTCCCTTCAAAACATCTTAAAAGCACAATATGCAGGTTGCTCTTCCAACACTAAGAACTTGGCAGGAGTGAAAGTTCTGCCTTGTGTTCCTCCAGCAAACTAGAGAAATAAGCCATTGTTTGTTCTAGAGACAGAAGAAAGTAGCAGCTCGTACCTGCTTCAAACATAATGATAAGCAAATCTTGGCAAAGTTCTATTTTTTTTTTAAAGTCACTCTTTCCCACTTCCCCAGAAAGGGCTCTTCATACACTATAAGCTAGATTTTCCAGGGAATCAACTCTGACTTGCTGCTATGTCCAAGTCTCACTGAAATCCAACCCTCTGCTGCTACTGGATAGAGGAGTTTGCACCCAGCACAAGAGAGGGGCTAAGCCAGAGAGCTGGAGTGTGAAACTTTAAAGTTCTGCCCAGCTATTTGCTTACTTAGATATCTATCAATGAACCTTGCAAACACAATTTCACAAAATGAGTCTTATTCACAGTTGTTCAAATCCAGATAAAAATTCATGACACCTTCCTCAACTGGGTTGGCGGTCCAGTACATGGAAGAATCAGCTCCACATGCAGAATCTTCAAAACCCTAAAATATCAATGCGGTTATTTGCAATTCATGAATTCCCTATGTGGATTAGCACAAACATATCGGAATTATACCTAGACCAAATTTGGCAAGGGCCTTAGCAGTCTAGGTGGCAACAGCAGCTCCAGCCTCTACAGCTCTCTTGCTCTTACTGATTAAAAACTCTTACTCACTGCCCTTTCTTAAACAAACCCATTGGGTTGAACCAATATTTCATAAAGGTTACAAGAACAGGGTTAGAGGGGATCGCAGTCAGAGCATGCTAGGGTGTTAACATTAACTGTTCGGTATACCCTTCCATCTTGTATTGTGGATGAGATTTTGATGCAGCCTCTTATTGGTCCAATATGCTCTGAGTGCTCTCTAATGATGGATGTTTCACCACCTTCCTAAGCATTTTTTTTCCTACCAATCCAGCATTTTCAACAGTTAGTCTTCAACGTAATTCTTTTCTTCAGCTCACCTTCGGAGCCATGATTCCTTGTTCTGTGCACATGCAGTGAGAAAGAACAATGGAGCCCTAACAGCATGTATTTGAAGGCTGTTATCAAGTCCCTCCTCAGGCATTGTATGGATGATAGCTTTTCAAAAATCTGGAAGCACGTGGGTGGAGCCATGGCTGTCAGCAATACATAATCACTCTCTGTCTCCTGCCAGAGTCTCCCAGCATTTCAAGTCGCATTCTTCAGGAAAGCCAAAATTACCCCCTCGGAAGCATGATCAGCGCTGCAGTAATAGATGTCACACTTGGAAACATTATTTTCCCTTCCAGAACCCCTCTCAGCCAGCCTGGCTGAGGAATTCTGGGAGTTGTAGTCCAAAAGAGTAAATTTCTCCAGAGATGTATATCATAATGGCAGAAAGACAGCCATTCCATTAAAAATCCATGATGTTTACACAGCAATTTAAAATACTTAAATTAAAAGATTTTTTAACAGCATATTTGCTTTAAAGTAGCCCCTGTTGAATTAAATGGGCATTGATTCTGATTAGGCATTCTTAGGATTTTATTTTTATCCTTGGTTCTCCTTTTCCCAAGGTGTGGCGTGGGACATCTTTTAAAACCCTTGGATTGGCTTTAAAACAAAACCACTGGGGGCTTTTGCTTGTATGGTCACTGTGACACGTGACTGGTGAATCATGGGGACATGGGATTACAGAAACCTCCAGGACACACAAACCCTCTACTACTACTACTACTGCCATCTAGCTGTCAATGCAAGAAAGTCAACTTGTTAGCCATTCATTTTGCTTCTATACAGTAGGACTCTCGTATCTGCAGGGGATCTGTTCCACAATCTACTGTGAATGCCTGAAATCACAGACAGTGGACAACCCTATATGCAACTTACCAGGACGTGAGACAAAGGTCACAAGGGAGCAGGACAACTGCCGCAAACCCTGCACCCTTGTATGCCCTGCTCCGTTGTATGTTGTATCTAGGGCTGCAATAAGCTGTTCATCAGGGAACTGAGCTGCCTTAACCACCCACACAACTCAGCATGAACAAATAGGCAAAGTGAACCCCATAAAACATGGTCTGGAATCTGAAAAGCAAAATTGGATGCATTTCAAAAAATAACTTTAAAATAAAACTGAAGATGATGTCTGGAAGAAAATAATGTGTCCCCCCCCCATCATGTAACCATGATAATGCAAGCATTACGTAGGTGACGCCTGATCAGGAGGTTCCTTCACATCCTTCATTTAAAACCAAAACAGTGCTTGGGGGGGGGGGGTTACCATGTCTGCAAAGACAGTAGGTAGAACTTTCCTCCTCAGTATTCCATATATGTATGCATTACCAAATAAATAGTGCAAAAAGGATGCTGCTTCACACACACACACACCTGAATATGAGACTTTATATGCATAGCTGTTCATTTAGAAGTAATTAGAATAATTTAAACAGAAATATGGTGCATCACAAAACAGAGAGGAAGGCTGTGACCAGTGGGCCCCAGTGCCTGCCGCTGAGTCTACTCTCATGTGAGAAAAGAATCCCATGTTCTTGTTCATCTCTTTTTTTGGACTTGTCCCTGATCATGTGGCTAAAGCAATGACAGAGAAAGAAGGGGTAAATGACTCTTATATACCTGTGTTGTCCATGTTGCATAATGTAATGACTGAATAGGGCTCTGATGGATATCTGAGGAAGAGGTGAGGGAGGTGCTGCCCTCTCCCTAGAATCCTAAACTTGGTTATTTTTTTAAAACATACACTGGTATATGCAGCTTCCCCCTGATAGGGGACCCAAGGTGGCTCACAACAGTTACAATAAGAAGAAATGTTAAATACTATACAATATTATATTAAAACATTACTCATGATTTAAAACCTTTTAAAAAAAACATTTTAAGATATCTACATTTCCTAAACAGAGCATTCTGTAGACCAGTGGTCCCCAACCTTGAGCCTCCAGATGTTCTTGGCCTACAACTCCCAGAAGCCTTCAGCAACACCTCTGCTGGCCAGGATTTCTGGGAGTTGAAGTCCAAGAACATCAGGAGGCCCAAGGTTGGGGACCACTGCTGTAGAGTACCCAAAAGGTGGCCCTGGGGCATAGGTTTTGCAGTCTGTTTCCTAGACCTCAGGCACAGAAAATCAGCTGGTACCAATCTCATGGTAATCTTAGATTTCAGTTTCAGGGCATGCCATTTGGACATGCTCAGAAGCACCATTGTCTCCTCCATTGTTCTGTATCCTGCAGAACTGCTCCTGTTAATTGGTTGGCAGATTGGCATTAAAGATAACCCTTGAAGTTGATCATTAAGTCTGTACCTGGTCATTTTCTCTTCCCACACACACATCATTGTCTCTAGAGATCCATCCCTTATGACATCAAATGTGTACACCCTCAAAGGTCTGTCCCTTGGCCTCAGTCTTTGTGCCTAAGGGAAAGGGCTGTTAATGTCTTGGCAACACAAGATATGATCTGGGGAAAACTTATACTTGTCGTCTGCCAATTTGCATCTGTCCTTCTCTCTTCATCCCATTTTCTGCATCTTTCTTTCTCCTTACTTCCAAGGATGACATTTATTTATTTATTTATTTATTTATTCATTCATTCATTCATTCATTCATTCATTCATTCAGTTTGTATCCCACTCCCATTAGTGTCGATGCACTACTCTGTGTGGTTACATCACATATAATAGAAAACAAAAATACAAACAAAAACATTTAAAGTAACAACAATAACCCTAAAAACAGATGGCACCAACTAATCATATAAACCCAAAGTGGGCGGAGGAAAAGGTGAGGGGGAGAAAAAGGATGAAAGGGCAGGGAAGGTGGTCAGCTGGGATTGGTGTGGAAAGTCTCCCTGAAAAGCAATGTCTTTAGTTACTTCCTAAAAGTCCACAGGGAGGAGGCTAGTCAGAGATCCTCCGGAAGCTTCCATAAAGTTGGAGCAACCACAAAGAAGGCCCTGCCTCTTGTATTTATGGGCCTCCCTCAGGGTGGTCACCCAGAAGAGTCTTGTGGGTCGGGGAGGTGACATTAAGGAAAGACCTCCAACAAGTAACATGGACCCAAACTGTGGAGGACTTTGTATGTGAGTATCAGAATCTTGAACCTGATCCAGGATGAAACAGTCAACCAGTGGAGTCGAGCCAGAACCTGAATGGTGATGATGCTTTTCAGAATCACCTTAAAAGTTAACATGCCATTCATCAAATAGGAAGGCTGATTATTTCTCTTGCCTTATCTGGACATATCAGGCTGTTTGAGCTACACAGGAAAGAACAAAAGTAAAAAATTTACTTTTTAAACTATTCCTCAGACAAGGCCCTGTTTTCCCTGCACTTCATCCGGAGACTGTATCCCTCGGAGGAAACATTCAAGGGCTCTCATTTATGCATGGACGATCACAGGCACACCTGAATACAAGACGTTGTGTGGAGGAAACAGTGGTGGGGATCAAAGGTGAGTTTTACTGTTATTTCAGGGGTTTTCTGAGAAATCTTCCAGCTCTTTAAGCAGTGGTAAACAAGAGATAGGGGAGTGCTTTGGCATGAGAAGTAATTAGAGTTCCCTTGTCTTCTTCAAAGATTTCTAACAAGGCACTAGAAAGGCAGAGCAAGAACAGAGACAGAAATAACTAGCAAGGAAGCAGCCTCCTGCCTCCAACAGAGGTCAGCAGGGATGGGTGAAAAGTTTTCATGTTTTGTTCTGTTCTTCTTCTTCTTCTTTTGCTGTTTGGAAAAGCTGTTCAAGATCAGCAAATCTCCATGCGTTTGATAGAAAGAACTTGAAACTGTTGTTAAATTAAATTGAATGACAGGTCTGGGGCTCTGGTCGGGTTTTTTGTCTTAAAAGACCAGCACAAATTCCTTTGCTTGGCAGGCTGAGTATTGCCGGTTTCCACTCCAACCCACCAAGAGGCTGCCCATCATTGAGAGCTATCATGGGAACAGCTATACCAATTGAATTGGCTGGGACTCATGGTATATGAAATGTTGAAGTTTGTGTGTGTGTGTGTGTGTTTTTCCCATTAAGAACTGTCCGGACTTCGCAGATTTCTTCATTTTTCCAAAAAAAAGGGTGCTGTGTACATACCGCCCCATAATACTTAAAGCACTCTCTGGGTGGTTTACAACTTAATTGTGCAAGCCACACATAGCAAGCCGGGTACTGCATCAGCTCAGCAGCAAAACCAGGAGATTGAAAACAACTGGATGCAGCACAAAATGAAGCTGACAGATCCGTCAGTGCCGCGTTAGTGAAAATGAGGGAGGGGGGCAAGGCCCCCCATGGCTTGAGGGGGGAGAGGGGCCACCACCTCCATTTGTCCCTATGTCCATGTCCCTCCCATGCCTCTCTTCTTCCCCCTCCTACATGGGCTCCCTTATACATCAAGCTGCAGGAGCTGAGGCTGGGTTGTCTTGTGCTTTATGAGAAGTACTTTGAAAAGAGAGGTCAGTCTCAACTTGTCTCAGCCCCCTGCTTTGGACTGGGGGCCCCACTCCACACCACTGCCTGCCCCACTGTGCTTGCAGAAGCACCTTTGGCTTTGCCTCCCCCACACTGCCATTGCCGCTCCCAGACATGTTTGCCTGTTTGCAAGCAGCAGAAAACAGATATGCATGACCTAACAAATTCCTTCTCTGTTCCTCCAACTGCACACCTGCCCATTTCCGATGGTACATTCCCCCTCCTCTGCATGTTTTAAACACAGGAGGTTCACAGGCCCGAAGACCCCTCCATCCACCAATTCCTGGCAGCCTGGCAAGCCTGTAGAGTGGCTCATCCAGCATGGTTGCCCACTTCTTGTCACCCAGTGAAGACTGTATAATGAAGCTGTAAAGCTATTGAAACAGGTATTGCATCAGGCTGCAATCTGTGCTTAGGCAGTTGCATTCAAGCTGGGAGGCTCTTCCCTGCACATAAACTGAATTTAATGACCAGGATCCTGTTCCTTCATTCTGCTTGTTCAACAATCCATTCTGTGAATGGTTCGGTGGTTTCTGAGCTTATGCCAAAAAAGTGGTACCTCATACCTCCTTGGACAAGCTTGGAATTGGTCCAGTTACTCACACAATAAATAGAATCATGAAATAGGTAGAATCCTGATCATTCTTTCTGCTTGTGCAACGGCAGACCACACGGTGTGTCATGCTGTTTATTCTTTTTTTGCACGTCCAACACCTAACCACAATCCATGGTGGTGGTTCTTATGTGGTGTCAAGTCCAAACCAGCTTCTAGTGATCCTAACAAGGCTTGCAAAGATAAATGAGGTATTTAAGGAGTGGTTTTGCAAGTCCCATACCCCCAACTGAGTTTCCATGGCTGACTCCAAGCCTCCTGAATCCTGGTCCTCATCCATTACTCTACCCACTACACCACACTGGGCAAATCCATGGTCAGCTGGCTATATTCAATCTAGGCTGGACAAGGAAGTGCAATAATTCTGTCTGGATCATTTCATTAGAATTATGCACTGTCCAAATAATATTGATGCAGTGCTTAGAAAAGTTACTTTTTTGGGACTGTTTCTTGCTACAACCCCTCAAAGTAAATTTCCCAACTTCCCATCAGCGGGTGCATGATAGAGACAACTTTTTTCATTTGTCATGCTCTGAGGAGAGGCAAGCTTCCATTCTGGCTTTCAGACCATGCTGAAAATGATGTTCTGTTCCCAGGTGCATACATTGCAGCCATAGCAGCAAGCAGTTAATGATGAACTCATGACATCCTCATTAGCCACCTACAGATGGGATCGTACTGAAAAATATAAAAATTGATCTTTCTCGGATTGGTGGGCTATGAAGCCTATTGACTGGCTTGTGAATTTCTGGAGTCGCAAACCCCTGCAAGTCTGACATTTGATAATATAATAAAGGCAAGCAGCGGGTTCAGCCGGTGCTTTAAATGCGCCTTCTGTGCCAGGCTACCTAGTGAATCTGGCTTAGGGTCTGTGGCCAGTAGGTGCCAGCTGGCCAGCTTCAGTGAGTTTGTAAATGGCAGGATAATATATTATGAGATCATATTGTTTGGAAGGGAATTGGTAAGGAAGCTATGCAGAAAAGCACCCTGGCACTTAGAACCTTAGCTATTTCCCTGGCATCGGAGCCAGACGCCGGCTTTTCCAAACCCATATCAAGCTGTCAAGCAGACTGGAGGTAGTTTTTTTAAAAAGGAAAGAAAACGAGGCACAAGTTGCATCAGGGAGGACAATTCAGGACACGATCAAACTGCAGGCAATCTGACCCCTTGCAATAGTTGAACACCTTATTACTGTTTATCCCACTACTCAAACAAGTAAAAACTGCTGTGTTCTAGAAACTGTTGTTAAAAGAAACTCATTATCTCACTATAAGTATGGAAACAGTGTGGGAGAAAGACCCCTGGTCAGCTCATTCCATCAGAGACTTTGGATAGCATTTGGAGACAGAAGCCACTGTGATCTCTTTCAGTAACAGTTAATGAAACAACAGTGAAATTTATTTATTGGTGGTATTTAACCCCAGTAAGATTGTCTCACATTTCGAAAAATTCTACAGATCCATTGGTGGGGACGTAAAGCTGTGGAATCTTACTCACAAATGTGGAGAATATGTGTGACAATTAGTTAATGTTGACCATTCATTCATATATAAAGAAATAGAAAGTATAACCATTTCAATGGAATTAATCATTCACCTTGTTAAATTTATTTTTTGCAGAGAATGCTAAGGCGATACATAAAAAAATCTTGTCACATTTCCATTTGTAACGGTGTGTCAAGCAATGTAAACACTGAAAAAAAAGCTACTGATCTTTCTTTGAAGGCATGGTATAGACAAGTGTAGGATCTTGCTTTATTGGAAAGATCTTCCTAACTTGAGGAAGTTAGGAATGCAAATCACAATATAGATTTCAATAATTATCTCAACTTGGATTCCTCTTATTACTTATGTCCAGTCCTATGGGAATAATATGATGAACCCTCCAAATACACATAGGAAAAATTGGGATGATATACAAGAAGTCCCCAGAGCCTCTAAATAAATCCCATGGCATGTTTCATCTTAAAATATATTTTTTCATTGATGTATATTCAAATTGTGATTAAATCTTTAAAAAAAAGAGACTTAATGATATATCATGACATGAAATTTATATAAGGGTTCAAAAGTGCTTGGTTTCCATACTTACATCAAAATGCTTAAACCATGTTAAAATAAAATCTCCTGTTTGGTTAAGACCTCCTCCTCTTCATATTCATGAGTAGAGATGGGCCGTTGGCATAGTACAGCAGATCAGGTCCACAGGGGTTGTGCGAGTGCCCAGATTCTGTACCCCACCTCCTCCTGCACGTGCCCGCAGAGGAGGCAGAGCAAGGAAGCCTATGGCACTGCTTCTGATGGGCCACCTGCGAGAGGAGGTGGGGCACAGAATCTGAGGCACACGCACAACCGTTGTAGGCTCGATCTGCCAAACCACATTGAACCACCAAGCTGCAGTAAGTGTCCATCTCTATGTGAGTACTGAAAGCCAGCAGCCTCTATTGACTGCGGTGTAACAGCACCAAAGTAACCACTCAGCCTGAAAAATTGTGTTCGACTTTTAATGAGGGGTAAGTATAAGTGGATGGACGTGGTGGCGCTGCGGGCTAAACCGCAGAAGCCTGTGCTGCAGGGTCAGAAGACCAAGCAGTCGTAAGATCGAATCCACGTGACAGAGTGAGCGCCCGTCGCTTGTCCCAGCTCCTCGCCAACCTAGCGGTTAGAAAGCATGCAAATGAGAGTAGATAAATAGGGACTACCTCGGTGGGAAGGTAACAGCGTTCCGTGTCTAAGTCGCACTGGCCATGTGACCACGGAAGATTGTCTTCGGACAAAACGCTGGCTCTATGGCTTGGAAACGGGGATAAGCACCGCCCCCTAGAGTCAAACACGACTGGACAAAAATTGTCAAGGGGAACCTTTACCTTTATCTAAGTATAAGAGGGCATTTGTAAAATCTGCTTTAAAAAAAAAAGCTGGACAAATCCTGTCCTGCACAGGGTAAAAGGATTGTGCATAATGCTGCCTAAAGAAAACAAAATAATGAGGAACCGATCACGTTCTCACTTTCTTCTTCCATCGCTCAACTGACTCATTTCTTTCAATTTCCAACCACTGATATATGGAGACAGTCCTACAAACAATTTTAATTTTTTAAAAAATCAGAATTGGGACACCGTTTGATGCATCAAACGGTGTCCCAATTCTGATTTTTTTAAAAGGTACTGCAAAACAAGGCCAACCTAAGACATTTTGGTGCCAGACATAAAGCAGAGAACGGTGTTCCCCGCCCACCTAAGCCAAGATACCTCAAGTACCTCTCCAACTCCCTCGTAGCCAAAACAGAATGGGAGCAGCAACAAATTTAAAAAAGTTATTTTCGTTTGTTTTCCTTTATTCTGTTTTAATTGAGTTGGCCTTTTAATGGCACCCAGCGTCTCCTGCTTGAGGTAGCCCTCTTGCCCCCACCCCCACCCCCAAATGACAGGCCTGCTTTTGTCAGGATCTCTTGCTGGACGGGATACGACAAAAGACCAGAGAGGAGGGCTCACCTTCGCCCTTTGGCACTAGCTCTCCATTTCCACAGGTCACCTAAGGTGGCCTGGCATTAGTGATTTGCTTCTAAAGAAAACGTGCAGCCCAGTTTACAGAGTGGGCCTTCCTGGTGAACTTCGGCTGATCGAATAAATATTGAATTATGGTGTACAGAAATCTAGCGGAAAACAGATGAAAGATTCATGCCGTTTCCCCCTTTGGCAGAGAAAGAGAGGATGCAAGAAACAAAAATCACAAAGGCCTTTGGTACCAAATCCCCTCCAACTTCCCTGAGCGCTCTTTGAAGGTATGAATGCAGAGGATCATTCTCCATCCTTTTCTCTGCTGCACTATATTTGTACCTCCTCCCCCAAATCATTTTTCTAGCATTGTCAGTTAAATCATTTAAAGTTTCAGCCATCCAAGCAGTTTAGTGGCCCTTCCAGAAACTTTACCTCTGGCTCCACTGTTAACAAAATCTGAATGCTGTGACGGAGCGACTGGATATATATTGAGGAATAAATTAGGGGCTCAGGCAATTGTTATGTCTCTGACTCAAATTAGTTACATTTTGTCCATGGACATGTGTGCATGCGCAAGCCTAGCTATGGCATTAATCATGCTTTGCTGTGCATTGCGTTATTCATGCCTTTCATTTTTACCTCACCTTAGGAAAAGAAGATGCCAAGGATATGAACGGCCACATATTAGGATGGCAGCTCAAAGCAGGGGAAGGGAACTGTTGGCCTTTGGCCAACAATGTCCATCAGACGCACCCAGAAGGATCAGCAGTAAAGGGTTTTGAGAATTATAATACAAAACATTTGAAGAGCTAGATGGGGTCTCCAGCCTTGCTCTGCCTTAAAATGTAGGAGGAATTTCCTGTGGCATGTTTCAGGAGTATATGGGGAAGTGCATTTCCATCTGGGCTGTGATACGCACAAGTCCTGTACAAATAATGATGATGGGCATTTCAACAGACATCGGGTTGCCAACTACTCAGAATACATCTGCTGGCTTGCTCTAGTGCCTGTCTCATGTCTCCTGACGTGCAATATTAAATGAAGCTTCTCACAACACAGAGCATTATTGGCTGACACTATTAGCAAAATGAGCACAGCATGCAGTCCAGTGTTACTGCCTGCTAAAATATACATATAGTATCAAACGCATCTTGAAGGCACAGAAAGGAGAGCTCATTTAAAAAGAGCTGGCAAACCTTGCTACCAGGAAAGAGAAAATAGTTGAGATCTGTGGGAAATAAGTGTGATAGGAGCTCCCCAAACTTTGGAAGTGATACAGCCCTCACTAGAAAGTTAACTTTCAAATTAGCAGGAGAAAGTTAAGTATGTGTCTTATCAAGGGCTGGGTTATGACTGGCGTTTTGTTTAACAACTATGTAGATTCTACCGTCATTGCAACAAAATTTTCCCCAGGGCAAAAATCAATAGATTTGGAAAAGCAATTTTTGTCCCAGTTGTTTTTTTCCTAAAAATCAGTACATGGCAAACAGCTAATATTTAGAAACATTGGCCAGCATCCTATTGCCCATCCTACCTTGGAATAAAGATGCGAGACCAGAAATATGGGTTAAACATGGTCCACACTTTATTGAAACAATCATTGTTGCCATCCTTTGGCAAAGGGGGGTCCTGCCATAGTGTGGAATCAGGTTTAAGCACAGAAGTCTCAACGGACCCCTTAACCAACAAATGGGCGAGTCCAATCAGGCACCCAGCAGCACAACTGATCTTATAACTAGTACCAGACTGGACATGAAAAGAGGATCCTGTTAGAACCGAGGGCATGCTTATAATCAAATTAACTCAGCAGGAAACTGAGTGTTGTTTTCAATAGTGAAGGTAACAATTTCATACGAAGCCTACTTTTTAGATGGAGTTTTAGGTGGATTTTGCAACAAATTTCAATTCTGGGAGAATGAACATGTCCTACCCTGGTATATGAGGATTAAGAAAAACCCAATCAGGATGTGATACACCACATCCTCTTTAATTATGAAGTAATTAAAGCTGTCTATAGTTGCACCATAAAAGGAGAGAAGCTACCTCTCATTACATCATGGTTGCAATGTGGCTTAGTTGAGTTGTTGCAAACAAGTAATGGATAATAAATTACTTACAAGTCTTGCTACAGGATACTGTAGTTGAATGTGTGAATGTCACAGCTGGGGATATTTCTACATATGGAAGGCAGATCTACTTGCTTCCTCAGCTGTCTCATCCTGCACCATTGCAGAGGGTCTGGCAGTCGTCAGGAGCCTGTGTTGGGAAGACACAATGTGTTCAAATGTGGGGGAAGAGCCAGAAAAGACACACTTTATGAGCAAGAGTTCCTCATGATTTTGTTTTGATCCAATCTAAAGAAATTATATTTATAGACCAGGAAAGGTCTACGGGTGTCTCACTTTAAATGTGGAAATCAAAAGAAAACTAAGAACATCTCTGGGAGAAGTCACAACATTCTCCTTGTACCAACTATAGCTGTGGATTCCTTTCCTTCCACATAATGGTACCAGTTGCGTAACTGCTTCCTACGTGTGGAAGACACACTTTCCTGTGATACACATCCAAGGAAAATTCAATTCTTCTGAAAAAAAACTCCAGTTTATCAATGTGGAATATTGTACTTCAGCACCCATGATTCAAAAAGCCAGGAGATGATCCAATATTGCTACACATTAAAGATGGGATATTCATATTTGCAAACAAATATGAATATACCCATCCCAGCTGGACCATATGAGGGTCCATCCTCTAGGACCAGACCATACACTCACATGTCCCAGTGCCACGAAGGTCCTACTCTTCCTGCCAATGGTGCCAGGAGCTCCCATGTCTTTCTGCTCAGCAGAAGGCCACTCAGCAGCCATGAAGGGAGATTCGTCCTTCCACCCACCCACCCGCCCAGCCTGGAGTGGCCAGCCAGACAGAAAGACAGCAGAGCTCCTGGCACCATTGGTGGGAAGACCGGGACCTTCACAGCACCAGGACATGAGTGGATTGCCCAATCCCTGGGGCCGGACCCTCATTAGGACCAGTTGGGACAGGGATTCGTAAACAAATGCGAATATCTCCATCTCTGTTACACATTACCATGCCTGCATTATCAGCAGGAAGAAGGATGCCAAGGTTATGTTGACCCTATGAACTAATGACTTCCAAAAGATCCTACTCTTCCAGATGAGTGCTGGTGCTCTCCTTGATTGAGTCAATCCATCTCGTGTTAAGTCCTCTTATATTCCTTCAATCTTCAACTTTTTCTTCTTGGTACTGGCAAAGCAAATGTGACCCAACAGTGGGCACCATCCAACTCCGAAGCCATGGTTTGATAAGGAATGCGTACTACCTAAGAGAGTCTTACAGAGCACCTACCAAGACTATAAATTAAGTTCTGACCTGAAAGTGGCCCAAATCCTTCTGAAAGAGAAAAAAATCTACAAGAAGCTACTAGTGCAAAAGAAAAAAGAGGCCCAGAAAGAAATTTGGGAAAAATTGATCCTAGCAGCAAAATCTAAGGACTCGACCCAGTTCTGGAGGCTGATAAAGATTTCTCCAACCTCTGGGCCAACACTTCCAGATTGTTATATCCATCCAGAGACATGGAAGAAGCACTTCTGAAACTTATATAAAGACGCAGATGTGGCCTAGCTGAGATGGAATAGCACACTTGAAGATGCTACACCATGGACACCAGTGTCAACCTCCGAAATATATAGTTTAATAGCCCTGATGAAAATGGGAAAAGCCCCTGGAGAAGATCTGATTCCGCCACAGGCGATCAAAAATAATTTAGAATTTTGAGCTCTGACTCTAGCATCATTATTCACATATAATGATACTACTGGCTGAAAACTGGAGTTTTGCTATCATAGCCCCCATATTTAAGAAGGGAAAGAGAGATAATGCTGCTAACTACAGGCCTATTAGCACAATCTGTAAATTATATACCAGGCACATATATAGGAAATTTAAAAGATTGGCTGGAGCAAGATAAGATACTTGCAGAAGAACAAGCAGGCTTTAGGGAAGGTCGATCTACCATTGATCAATGCTTGATATTACAATATCTTATTGAAAAATATATCTCTGATAAACCAATTTCACTCCACATAGCCTTTACAGATCTCAAGGCAGATTTTGACTCAATATCAAACAGGCAAAGAAAACCATTAAGCAGCGTATCGAGGACATCAAGAGACAAAATGATCTAAGCAGTACCCCGGAATTCTATCTTAGGGAGGACATCTTATACAAGGTCACAGCAGCACCTTATTTTGCCCAGTTGGAGCAGCCCAGGTATAGAAGGGCGTTTACTCTGGCCCGGCTGAACGCATTACCTTCAGCAGTGCAGGAAGGACGGTATAAAAAGACCCCCTGGGCAGAGCGCCTTTGCCCATGTGGAATGGGGCAGAGAGAAACAACTGAACATGTCCTGTTGTGGTGTACATATTATAAGGATGTGTGTGAAAAACCTGTTTCCCCTTTGACTGGCCGATTTCCCGGCTGTACAGAGCAACAATGTATGCATGTGCTGCTGTCTGATTCCAATCCTATGTTTACATATAATGTTGCCAAATTCTTTACTGCTGCTACGGGCATTAGAAAAAGGATCCTAAAAGTGGATGGGCCTCTGTAGTCAGAGCATAGTTTGCTAGACATTTTGGAGATGTTGTTTACCTCAGAACCAACTATTGCTTTGCATTCAATCCTAATATTTTTGTATATTTCTGTATATTTATATACTTTAGATGTTTTATTTGTGGCTGGTCTTTTGACCGTAATAAAGTTTTATCTATCTATCTATCTATCTATCTATCTATCTATCTATCTATCTATCTATCTATCTATCTATCTATCTATCTATCTATCTATCTATCTATCTATCTATCTATCTATCTATCTATCTATCTATCTATCTATCTATCTATCTATCTATCTATCTATCTATCTATCTATCTATCTATCTATCTTCCTTTATTGTCTTCTCCCATCAATCTCCTCTTTTCACAATGTGCTGAAAGTACAACAGTAAGGTTTCAGCCTTCATTTGATGTAGAACACACATTTTTGTCTTTTAGGCAGTCCTTCACATCCCTAAACTCTCTTTCACCACCACATTTCAAAGGAAGCGTTATTTTCTTGACAGCTTTCTTCATTGTCCAGCATTCACCTACATATACTCATATAGACTGAGATCCTATTGCTTTGAGTAACAAAAGAGGCCATATTTCACTCCTTCCTAGCCAGTAATCATTGAAAAGTCACTGCTGGGGTTCTCAGGCAGGTCCACCCCTCTCTGGCTTGGTGTGGATTGGAGTCTCCAAGTGAATTGCCCCCTGGATGCAAGTGAATTTCATGCCTTTTGTGAGGGCAAAGGAATAGAATCTTAGCTATAGTAATTGGGAATGCCAGAATCTGAATGATATAGTTAAGGGGCACATCTCATAAGAGACTCTTATAATGAAGGAACTCTTGTCCAATTTATAGAAGATATTCCTTTGCTTGAAGTCTTGCCAAAGAGATAGTCCTCTACTTCAATGGCTCTTAGATCAAAGTCTGGTTTAAAAATAAAGTCCCACAAGAAAAGGGGCCTTTGAGAAAAGAGGCCCAGCTGATCATAAATTATAGCTGGATCATAAGCCCTCTCTGAGCCCAAATTTATTTAAAACAGGGGCTCTGGAAGCCCAAATAGGGAATTTGTTCAGTACAATCCATGCTTTGTCTAAGCTAATCTACTTTTGATTTGAGACACAGATCAACTAGTTTTACTGTAGGGACATGGCTGAAGTAATTTAAGGGTGTCATGATTTTCAAATTATTATCCTTTGATTTTTTTAAAAAAGAAACCAATAAAGACCAACTTTTACAGGATAGTATGTAATAAAGCACTAACTCAGAGCCATTGGTATTCTCTGGGCACCCTTTCACATCAGGCAAGCATTGGCAGGTCTGTTCTTTGCTCCTTTTTCTGTATGTCTTGCAGTTCAATAAAAAATCATGCCTTAGGCCACCTTCTTTGGCCACGGCCATAAACAGAACATGAAAGAAATATAGGCTGAATCTGGACTGTATAAGTCATATCACGAACCTTATAAGGCGGTGTGTGGAGAATTTTTTTCCAGTCTGTGGCCCACTTCAAATGTGCCAGGGCTCCCCAGGGGGCCATATGGCCCCCATTGAGAATGGCTGTGGCAGCTGCTCCAGAGTGGAAGCGACATGCTGTATTCGTCTTTGGGAATTACAAGGGCAAAATGTGGGAATAATATCTTTGCTGCTGTTGTGTACTTGGAAACTGCACAAATCCTTGTTTCCGATCAAACCATTCTATTCCCTGTAGAACCTTTTTTGCAAGAGGGTGAGGTGCAGCTCCAGCCCCAGTGACTAACACATTAGAAAACATTTTTGAAGTTTCACAAAGGGAAAGTCATTACTGCCTAGGTGCACTCTTCAAAACAGCTCTCTTGCACAAACAGCATGCAAAGAAAACCTGTGGTTTACCTCCAGATGGCTGATCAGCAAACAAATGCAAATTAATGACAATCAACAGAGCTGTGTAAAGTTCTTGGAGGATAATCAAACATCTTCTACTTCTTTAGGCAGTTCTGCTTCTAATTATGAAGCTCTTATCCCATATGCTTCTACCCTTGAGCACTGATGGACACAGAGGACATAATCTTCATCTGCAGATGTAAACTAATACTTAACATCTATCATTCATGCCAACAACCTTGGAAATTTCATCATATATGCAGAATATCTAGGATTGCTAACTGAGAATTTTCCTCACCATTGCTACACTACAGTTCCCAGAATTCTCTAGGGAAACCTTTGTAACACTGAAGTCTAATAACACAGAACACACTGGATGTATGTTTTGATTCAGCAAGGTAGTAGCAATTGCCATACATGGATCAGGGAGGAAGACAGACCTACAGGATAGAATGTTCATATTTCTACTACTCCTTTTCCCTGTTTACTGTGTTTAACCCTAAGTAATATAATTCAACATAACTCATCTGCTCCAAAAAGAGAAGTCATATCCCTTTTGTTTGTCCTTTATAGCCTTTATGATCTGGCTTGCTTGTCATCTCTTCACATAGCTAGAAGTGCTGTTCGTTGCTCATTTGTTGTCATTGCCCAGTGGCTGAATTTCGGAAAACTGGCTTTTGCAATCCATGCCTTTCACAAGATACAACTCCCGGAATTTCTCCCAGCTGGTATGGCCATTTCAGTTCCCAGTGGCTATAGCAAGCAGGGGATTGTAAGAACTGCAATCCAAAGCAGTAACTCTTTCAAGTTCTGTGAATTTGTCAGCCACTGAAACACGGTCCGATCTGAAAGCAGGAAAGTGTCTCCTCCCTCCCTCTTTATAAAAGCTGGAGCTCTCAATCAGACTTTCCAGTCATGTGGGAGATGTTTAGAAACTTGGCTGAACTCACATCAGTGACAGCATTGGAGTTGTCCAGCTTCTTAGCAAGGGACAATTCATATGTCTTTCCTAGCCTCTCTGTTTGGTCATCATTTGGGTTTTGCTCTTCAGAGATTCTAAACAAGCACTGGGACAGCTTCTTCTTCTTTTGAACAGGAAGGTAGGTTGTAAAGATTTCTGCTATATCTTTATCCAACTGAGCCACATCTAGGTGTCTGCAAGAGTGGAAGTCCAAATTCCAGCATTTGAAGTTGTTGGACTTCAAATGTTGGAATTTGAAGTCCAACAAATCCAAATGGCACATCCTTAGTCATAATCTCACCAGAGCCATGTGCCCAGCTGGCACTAACAACAGAAATATCCCCCAGAAATGTTGGAGTTCCTGCTGTGGCCAGTGATAAGATATTATGAGTTGTGGTCTACAACTTCTGGACAGCACAAGGCTCAGCATCTCTGGACTGAGGGAAAAGGCTTACTGACATAAAGAAAATACGATGAGTAGATTCAGATAAACTGAGGGAAAATGTGGAAGCGTCTCTGTGCTACATCCTGCAGGCCAAATTTTCAGGGGGGAAAATCACCTGGAACCTTCAATAATAGCCTGTGCAGCTTTGCAGCCAGGAATTAGATGACTTTTATGGATCAATAGAAATATTGTCTAACTGAAAGTGTGCAGTATCTTCTGTTTATATTTAGAGCAAGAGAATAACTTCTTCATTACTGTCAACAGAGCAATCACCCCTTGATTTTTTTTAACTTTGTCTAAACATGGTCATGAGCTACCTGGCTTAGTAATCCTATGAGTGAGAAGGATTGTGGAATCCTTGAATATAAGCCAACAGTGTGATGTGGCTGCAGAAAAGGCAAATGCTATTTTAGGATGCATTCATAGAAATATAGTCTCCAACCCTGTGAGGTACTAGTACCCCTCTATCCAGCATTGGTTACACCTCACCTTGAGTATTGTGTCCAGTTCTGGACACCACACTTTAAGAAGGATGCCGACAAACTGGAGCAAGTTCAGAGGAGGGCAACAAGGATAATGAAGGGATCGGAAACCAAGCCCTATGAGGAAGGACCAGAGAACTGGGTATATTTAGCCTTGAGAAAAAAAGGCTGGAGAGATACAATAGCATTTTTCAAATACCTGAAAGATTATCATACAGAGGAGGGCCAAGATCTGTTCTCAATCATCCCAGAGTGCAGGACACACAACAATAGGCTCAAGTTACAGGAAGCCAGATTTTGGCTGAATATCAGGGGGGAAAACCCTTCCTAACCATTAGAGCAGTATAACTATGGAACCAATGTTCGAGGCGCTGCTGAGACGAACCTCCGCAGCACGGCTCACCTTTGCCTCCCTCCCTGGATAGCAGAGACTTCTGGAATCGCGAGATTAGCATAGGAGGAGACGGGGGAATGTTAGGTCACTTAAGAGCTGTTTCCCCGTCTCCTCTTCCTCTTCCTTTGCTGGCAACAGACAAGGACAGGGTTAAGCTGTAGTGTAGTGGCAAGGCTCGACAGGATAAGGGGGGTAGGATTGGCTCCCTCCCACGGTTTGCCTGGCACTTCCTATCCTTGCAATTTGAATCTGAATTTACTTTCATGGGAAATAATGTCATTTAATTAACGTAACTAAGCAACTTATTAATGGGGTGGGCACGGTCGCACGGGCCACGGGCCACAGTTCGGCATGCTCAGCCACATGGGCTTTAGCAAAGCATTAATGGGGTATAGATTAGGTAATTTAGGGCAATAAAAAAGATAATAAAAAACAAGGTATTCAGGTATGCTACCTTTCTATTGGGGCTTGTCTGAAAGGCAGCAGGGAGTGAAATCAGCTGTGGCATGGCTCAGCTGTTTGGTGGTCAACCCTTGTTAGTTTTGAAAGCCAAATAGGCTTCGTTAATTAATCCACAAGTTTTGTTGGGCTGTTCTGCCAGGGGGCTAGGAGAGGATACGAATGCGGCTCCTCAGCTGTTTGGCGCTCGCCCAACCCCTGCAGATGAAAATAGTAAAGAGCAAAGCCATCCCTCAGGAACTTCTTGAGTGGAAACTTAGGTGTAGAATGGGAGGTAACTGCGGCCCATTATTGGGATGCTTATCCTTTTATGGTGAAAGGAATACGGGAAGGTGCAAAGTTATACTAGAAACCTTTCGTTCAATGACAGAAGAGTTAGGCGTAGGGTCCGGTTGAAGACGAACTGAGGGACCAACCACATCCCTGACGCCATTGGGCATTGAAGTGGACACGGTATAAACCCCATTAATAAGTTGCTTAGTTACGTTAATTAAATGAAATTATTTCCCATGAAAGTAAATTCAGATTCAAATTGCAAGGATAGGAAGTGCCAGGCAAGCCGTGGGAGGGAGCCAATGCTACCCCCCCCCCTTATCCTAAGTGCCAGATCTAGGCTGCCAGATGTCATGTTGGCTGACTTTAAGGTCAGAGTAGCCTCGATGTTGCAAAGGAGAAAAGTGTCCCTGAGGGAGCTTCAGGAGATGGTGGGACATTTACATTTTGCTTGTAAAGTCAGGTCACCGGGTCACACCTTTCTGTGTGGCTTTGCAAGGTGAAAGGGCTCCATCGCTCATTTCACAGCACTTTTTGTTGTTTAGTTCTTAAGTCATGTCCGACTCTTTGTGACCCCATGGACCAGCGCACACCAGGCCCTCCTGTTTTCCACTGCTTCCCAGAGTTGGGTCAAATTCTTGTTGGTAGCTTCGATGACACTGTCCAACCATCTCGTCCTCTGTCCTCTTCTTCTCCTCTTGCCTTCACTCTTTCCCAACATCAGGGGCATTTCCAGGGAGTCTTCTCTTCTCATGAGATGGCCAAACTATTGGATCTGTCCTTCCAGTGAGCACTCAGGGTTGATTTCCTTAAAAACGAATAGGTTTGTTCTCCTCACAGTCCAGGGGATTCTCAAGAGTCTCCTCCAGCACCACAGTTCAAAAGCATCAATTCTTCGGCGGTCTGCCTTGTGGTCCAGCTCTCACTTCCATACATCACTACTGGAAAAAACATAGCATTGGCTATGCGGACCTTTGTCCGCAAGGTGAGGTCTCTGCTTTTAAAGATGCTTTTTAGCTTTGTCATTGCTTTCCTCCTAAGAAGCAGGCATCTTTTAATTTCGTGGCTGCTGTCTCTATCTGCAGTGATCATGGAGCCCAAGAAAGTAAAATTTGTCACTGCCTCCATATCTTCCCCTTCTATTTGCTAGGAGGTGATGGGACCAGTGGCCATGATCTTAGGTTGTTTTTTTTTTAATGTTAACCTTCAGACCATTTTTGTGCTCTTCCTCATCATCTTCTGCCACCAGAGTGGTATCATCTGCATACTAGAGTTGCATATGGTATGAGAGAGGATTTGAAGGCTTGGGTGTTAGTTCTTAGCTGAGTGCAATGGCATTTCCTTTTGGAGAGGCAACAAGATGCTTAAGGCTGAATCTCAGGTCCAGTCGGACACTGCAGGCTCCTTAGGATTCGGCATTTACTTAGTGGCAGATGGTTCACAGGCAAATGGCCGGTGGAATGGAACCATGTGGGAATCACCTGAGATTTGACAATTCTGAGTTCTTCCCAATAGTTGGTGCATTGTGGCTTTGGCCAGAGGGATGGGCAAATTCTGTCGTACGTTTTGGTGGACAATGTAATTAATAACCTCACATGCATGCAGTCCGGGTAATGACACCGGTGCAGGCTGGACATGTACCAGGTGTAGATAATAGCTTAGTTGATGCATTATCATGTAAACGAATCGAGTGGTCAGGGAAGCTAGATCCAGGAGCCAACAAGTTCATGGAGACTCTCCCCCCCAGAGGTTTGGCAAATTGGCATGATGATGTGAAAGGACAATAAGCCTGGCCTGGTACCAGGGACCTGAACAGGGTACTCAGCAGTGAGTATAGATTTTCTGGAGTTTAGGAACTTAGTTGATTTAGAACCTGCATGGCCTGTCCCAGTGGAGCATCTTCAACAGTTCATTTTGTATCTAAACAGGAAAGTTTGAGGCTGGGATCTATACAGGGCAGGTTATTGGTGCCGGCTTTCTATGCTAAAATTAATGGGTATCAAGATTATTCTTCAGATGACCACCTTAGGAAAATGATTGAAGGTTGGTCTAAGGAAAGAGGCAGAGTTATAGATTCAAGAGTACCCATATCGCTGGGACTATTAGAAAGTATTGGTAAGCAGTGGTAGGCTCTCTGTTGAGATGATTATGAAGTTGCTTTGTTCAAGGTGGTGTCCTTATTAACTTTTTCGATGCCCTCAGGATTAGCAAAGCGTTGCCACTGGAAAGGAAGATAAAATTAGTTATGCAATGGCAGGATTTTAGAGTAGTCAACGGGATGGTGCAGATTCACATCCACCGATCCAAGGCCGATTAGCAAGGCATCCCCTGACGTCTAGGTAGGCCCCCAGTTTGTTTTGTCTTGCAGATACCATAACAATGACGAGAAGGATGCACATCATGATCATAGGCCATAGATATGTTTTTGGGCAGCTCACTACGCTGCCACGTCCCCATGGGGAGCAGTCTTGGACTTGAAGCTAGAGCCCTTATTGAATGGAAAGGATGCCATGGGATGCTGTGAGGCCAACCTTACCATATGGTTGCCTTTGGTCATCATCCCCCAGATGTGTTGGCAATACACTTGGGTGGTACTGACCAGACCAGGAGCTGCGGAAAGGCTTGATCCTTGATGGAATTTGTGGTATCACATGGTTAAGAGCTACGTACCCTGCTGTGGACATTGTATGGTCAATTATCATACCTCAGCCGGTATGGAGGGGTGTGAGGCAATTTTGGCCCACTAACATTGCACAGGGGAGTGTTACTGAGGTAGCCTGCAGAGCTGTCTGCAGCGGCCTGGATCGGTGCTTGGTCACCAGAGGATCCACGGATAGGCCTGAATTTTCCAATTGCTGCTGGCATGGTAACGTGCTAGAAGCAGTGTATGGCCGATTTTCATCCCTCGACTGGCACGACGGGATCTGAGGCATTGAAGGAGTGTTAACAGGATGGTCTGCAGAGCTGATTGCAGCGAGCTTGGATTGGTGATTGGTCACCAGAGGATCCGCACGGATAGGCCTGGTATTTTCGGAACAATGGTGTACATCTGTGCCAACGAGGTTTGGATGTCTTCCTTGAAGACATCAAGGGGGGCCTGCTGTTGGAGCTTGGTGAGCTTGAAGGCAGGCATGGGACTTAGCATGGCTATTCCCTATGCTGTGGTGGGTAGTGCACATATGACAGGTTTGGTTGGTGAGTCCCATTGCAAACTCAGGTAAGTGATAGTCCATCGGACCTCCCAGCGCTGCAGATCAGGCGATTACAGTGCTTGGGGGGGGGAGATGCGCTGGGGCCACACCCAGACTAACGGTGAACAAGGAGAAGCTGTCTTGAGGCCTAGGGGTGGTCAAATTGGGGCTGGACGGGTTTTCGCAGTCTTTAAGACCACAAGAACTTAGGGCCAGGGACTCGCCTATTTGTTGCTTAAGAGGGTTCTTTGAGACCTCTGTGGTTCAACCTGATTCCGCACTATGG